>NW_028164846.1:80000-87500 GCF_964263955.1 Coregonus lavaretus
AACAAATGGCCACTGGAGTGATGCAAATGATCACGGTATAATTCTGCCAGGCAGGCATAGGCTACTTTGTAGTTAACATTTACTTGCGAAGGTTTTGGGGAAAGCCATTCCTTCCCTACCAGAAGAAGGTTATCATTAGCATCATCGCTAACGGCTACACAAAGTGTAGACATACGCGCGCACCGCACACATGCACACAGACAGGGGCATTCCTGTGCCGTTTCAGAAAGTTCATGGAAATACGAATCACTGATGCATTTTGTTCATGTCTTATGATTGACTTGGGCAAATGAATGCGTTTTCTAACAAGTTGAATAGATTTAGTTGATTTCTTACTAAGTTCAATAAATGTTTGAATATTGTTGCATTTCGGTTTAATGTCTGGATTCCGTGATTCGGTCCGCAACGCCTATTTTATAGGGCCCTAGTCAATGAACTTGTCATAAATCAACATAGGATATGCCCTCTTCTCCCCCCCCCCCAACAAGACTCATATATATATATATATATTGGAAATGTAAGCAAGGGTTGAGCTTCTTCAGTTTGTGTCACAAAGTGGATACGTTTCTGTGTCCCTTTCAGAGTGAGTGACACATTGACTTTATATAGTGTACCAAGAGTCGTTCCCTCGCTTGTGGCCATACCAGCCTGAATACGCCCGATCTTGTCTGATCTTGGAAGCTAAGCAGGGTCGGGCCTGGTTAGTACTTGGATGGGAGACAGCCTGGGAATTCCAGGTGCTGTAAGCTTTTTGTCCCAGTAGAGCGTGCTCTTGTGTCATGGAGCAACTGCCTTTTATTTATCACCCTAATAATATCATGGATTGTTATTGGACTAAATGCAGTTTGTGTGTGCTGCCCTGCCCTGATCAAATCAAATAATGGACAGTGCGTTTCCCTCAAAATATAGGCAGTACATGCAGCCTTTGTTTTTAGTCTAGGAGACAGTCAATGTCTGTAGTCCATTAGGGCACTATAAAATCCCTTCAATGTTTTGCCTGATTCCGTTAATTCCCAAGTTCCCTTTTCTCCGTTTAGATTTCCCCGTTGACCGTTTGTCCCTGTTTTGGCAGGTTTTCGCTCTCAAAAGTACACCTTTTTAATAGCAAAACAGCACAATTGGATGTTCTATGTCCACAACAATGTTTAAACCCTATCAGGTGACCATTTGTGAGGTCTGGGAAAAATGTAAGACATTTAGATTTTGGGGTGTAGTTACCCTTAAATGCAAGCGTGCACCAGGAAGAGACCTTTGTTTGGTTAAGCGGTGTTGCTGTAGAACAAATGGCCACTGGAGTGATGCAAATGATCACGGTATAATTCTGCCAGGCAGGCATAGGCTACTTTGTAGTTAACATTTACTTGCGAAGGTTTTGGGGAAAGCCATTCCTTCCCTACCAGAAGAAGGTTATCATTAGCATCATCGCTAACGGCTACACAAAGTGTAGACATACGCGCGCACCGCACACATGCACACAGACAGGGGCATTCCTGTGCCGTGCCAGAAAGTTCATGGAAATACGAATCACTGATGCATTTTGTTCATGTCTTATGATTGACTTGGGCAAATGAATGCGTTTTCTAACAAGTTGAATAGATTTAGTTGATTTCTTACTAAGTTCAATAAATGTTTGAATATTGTTGAATTTCGGTTTAATGTCTGGATTCCGTGATTCGGTCCGCAACGCCTATTTTATAGGGCCCTAGTCAATGAACTTGTCATAAATCAACATAGGATATGCCCTCTTCCCCCCCCCAACAAGACTCAACTATATATATATATATTGGAAATGTAAGCAAGGGTTAAGCTTCTTCAGTTTGTGTCACAAAGTGGATACGTTTCTGTGTCCCTTTCAGAGTGAGTGACACATTGACTTTATATAGTGTACCAAGAGTTGTTCCCTCGCTTACGGCCATACCAGCCTGAATACGCCTGATGTCGTCTGATCTCGGAAGCTAAACAGGGTCGGGCCTGGTTAGTACTTGGATGGCAGACTGCCTGGGAATACCAGGTGCTGTAAGCTTTTTGTCCCAGTAGAGCGTGCTCTTGTGTCATGGAGCAACTGCCTTTTATTTATCACCCTAATAATATCATGGATTGTTATTGGACTAAATGCAGTTTGTGTGTGCTGCCCTGCCCTGATCAAATCAAATAATGGACAGTGCGTTTCCCTCAAAATATAGGCAGTACATGCAGCCTTTGTTTTTAGTCTAGGAGACAGTCAATGTCTGTAGTCCATTAAGGCACTATAAAATCCCTTCAATGTTTTGCCTGATTCCGTTAATTCCCAAGTTCCCTTTTCTCCGTTTAGATTTCCCCGTTGACCGTTTGTCCCTGTTTTGGCAGGTTTTCGCTCTCAAAAGTACACCTTTTTAATAGCAAAACAGCACAATTGGATGTTCTATGTCCACAACAATGTTTAAACCCTATCAGGTGACCATTTGTGAGGTCTGGGAAAAATGTAAGACATTTAGATTTTGGGGTGTAGTTACCCTTAAATGCAAGCGTGCACCAGGAAGAGACCTTTGTTTGGTTAAGCGGTGTTGCTGTAGATCAAATGGCCACTGGAGTGATGCAAATGATCACGGTATAATTCTGCCAGGCAGGCATAGGCTACTTTGTAGTTAACATTTACTTGCGAAGGTTTTGGGGAAAGCCATTCCTTCCCTACCAGAAGAAGGTTATCATTAGCATCATCGCTAACGGCTACACAAAGTGTAGACATACGCGCGCACCGCACACATGCACACAGACAGGGGCATTCCTGTGCCGTGCCAGAAAGTTCATGGAAATACGAATCACTGATGCATTTTGTTCATGTCTTATGATTGACTTGGGCAAATGAATGCGGATTCTAACAAGTTGAATAGATTTAGTTGATTTCTTACTAAGTTCAATAAATGTTTGAATATTGTTGCATTTCGGTTTAATGTCTGGATTCCGTGATTCGGTCCGCAACGCCTATTTTATAGGGCCCTAGTCAATGAACTTGTCATAAATCAACATAGGATATGCCCTCTTCAACCCCCCCCCCCCCCCCCCCAACAAGACTCATATATATATATATATATTTATATTGGAAATGTAAGCAAGGGTTGAGCTTCTTCAGTTTGTGTCACAAAGTGGATACGTTTCTGTGTCCCTTTCAGAGTGAGTGACACATTGACTTTATATAGTGTACCAAGAGCTGTTCCCTTGCTTACAGCCATACCAGCCTGAATACACCCGATCTCGTCAGATCTCGGAAGCTAAGCAGGTTTAGGGCTGGTTAGTACTTGGATGTGGGACCACCTTGGAATACCAGTTGCTGTAAAAGCATGTAAGAAGCTATGACGTGGACTGATAATCTGTGTTATAGGCTGAGATGTGAAGATGTGATGTGAAATATGAAGCTATGATATGAAAAAAAAATAAGCTGTGAAGCTATGAGATGTGAAGATGTGATGTGAAATATGAAGCTATGATATGTAAAAATAAGCTGTGAAGCTATGAGAAGTGAAGATGTGATGTGAAATATGAAGCTATGATATGTAAAAATAAGCTGTGAAGATGTGATGTGAAATATGAAGCTATGATATGTAAAAATAAGCTGTGAAGCTATGAGATGTGAAGATGTGATGTGAAATATGAAGCTATGATATGTAAAAAAAATAAGCTGTAAAAAGCTATGATGGGTTAATTTAAAAAAAAAAAAAAAAAAAAAAAATACACCCGATCTCGTCCGATCTCGAAAGCTAAGCAGGGTCGGGCCTGGTTGTACTTGTATGGGAGACTGCCTGGGAATACCAGGTGCTGTAAGCTTTTTGTCCCAGTAGAGCGTGCTCTTGTGTCATGGAGCAACTGCCTTTTATTTATCACCCTAA
The DNA here is from genome assembly GCF_964263955.1 of Coregonus lavaretus. NCBI lineage: Eukaryota > Metazoa > Chordata > Actinopteri > Salmoniformes > Salmonidae > Coregonus > Coregonus lavaretus. The sequence goes on from NW_028164846.1 coordinate 83,864, forward strand.
TAATATCATGGATTGTTATTGGACTAAATGCAGTTTGTGTGTGCTGCCCTGCCCTGATCAAATCAAATAATGGACAGTGCGTTTCCCTCAAAATATAGGCAGTACATGCAGCCTTTGTTTTTAGTCTAGGAGACAGTCAATGTCTGTAGTCCATTAGGGCACTATAAAATCCCTTCAATGTTTTGCCTGATTCTGTTAATTCCCAAGTTCCCTTTTCTCCGTTTAGATTTCCCCGTTGACCGTTTGTCCCTGTTTTGGCAGGTTTTCGCTCTCAAAAGTACACCTTTTTAATAGCTAAACAGCACAATTGGATGTTCTATGTCCACAACAATGTTTAAACCCTATCAGGTGACCATTTGTGAGGTCTGGGAAAAATGTAAGACATTTAGATTTTGGGGTGTAGTTACCCTTAAATGCAAGCGTGCACCAGGAAGAGACCTTTGTTTGGTTAAGCGATGTTGCTGTAGAACAAATGGCCACTGGAGTGATGCAAATGATCACGGTATAATTCTGCCAGGCAGGCATAGGCTACTTTGTAGTTAACATTTACTTGCGAAGGTTTTGAATTTGAGTTTATTTATTTTTTACAGGGACAGTGCACATTAATCAACGTTTCAGTAAAAGTGCCGGTTTTAGCCAGCCGGCTAATTTTCAACCGCAGTCCCTGGGCAGGTTATTAAAAACAATTACAATATAGACAATAACAACATAGAACAAGACATAGCATACAGACATAGCAACATAGGACAAACAAGACGTAGCATACAGACCGAGCAACATAGAACAAAAAGCAGCAAAACAAAATTCATAAAAGCAACAAAGTGTTTCCACACCTCACAAGTTACAGACAACAGACATGGAAAGCGGCAACACACAGCTAGGGACCATGTTCACAAATCTGATTGACCTTTAGCCATGTCTTCAAGCATTTTGTGAAAGTGTGATATGTGGTGCAGTTGTGTGTGTCTGATGGCAGTGTATTCCAGACATGGGAAGCTCTCACAGAAAAAGCAGATTTACTAAAGGTGCTTTTCCTTAGGGGAACTACACAGTCACCTCTCATGGCAGACCTTGTGGATCTGCTGCCATATGTTTGGGTTTTCTGTTTAACAAAAATACTGAGTGGAGGGGGAGCCAAGCCATTTAGGATCTTGAATACAAGACATGCATCGGTGTATTGCACAAGATTTTCCCAACTCAGGAGCTCATGCTTTCTAAGGATGTGACAGTGATGATGGCTATTGGGCTTCCTATCAAGCACTTTGAGAGCCTGTTTGTAGACAGACTGAATAGGTCTTACTGTTGTACAGCAAGCTTGGGCCCAACTAGTCAAGCAGTATGTTAAGTGGGGGAGTATCATAGATTTGAAGTACAGTTTTGCTACCTCTGTAGTCAAACAATTTCGTATAAATTGGAAATTAGCTAGGTTGAATTTGGTTATTTGAATTACCTTTTTCACATGCTTTTTAAAAGAGAGGTTGGAATCAAGTATGATGCCAAGGTACTTAAAATCAGATACCCCCTGGAGCTTCTCCCCTGACACATAGACTTCTGGCTCAGTAGCATCTGTTGCCCTCTTTGTGAAGAACATGCAAACAGTTTTTTTCACATTGAGATGCAAACACGAGTCACTGAGCCATTTTGTAACCTGGACCATTACAGTAGTGAGTTCTTGTGCAGCTTGTTGTTTGCTCTTTGCATGCACATATATCACTGTATCATCTGCATACATTTGAACTTCAGACCCAGTACAGACAGAAGGCAGATCATTAATGTACAGGCTGAACAGGAGGGGCCCCAGTATTGACCCTTGGGGCACACCCACATCATAGCTAAGAGTGGGCGACAGCTCATTGCTCACTCTGACACACTGAGTTCTGCCTTCAAGGTATGATTTCATCCATCTCAAGGCATCGGGGGAAAAGTTGAACTTGGACAATTTTGTGATGAGAATCTCATGGTTAACAGTATCAAAAGCCTTCCTTAGGTCCAGAAACACAGCCCCAACAACGCCCCCTTTGTCCATCTTGGACTTCACATTTTCCAGAAAAAAGCAGTTGGCCATTTCTGTGGAGTGTTTCGCTCTGAAGCCAAATTGCATGGAATGTAATGTGAAGGGGCTGTTGTTGAGGTGGGCAATCAGTTGTTCTGCTACACACTTTTCAACAACCTTTGACACCACAGGTAGTATACTCATGGGCCTGTAGTTACTCACGTCAGCAGGGTCGCCAGATTTAAAGATGGCCGTTATTATGGCCGACTTCCATACCCTTGGAAACACCCCGAGACCAATAGATGTGTTGGTGACCTTAGTAATGGGGCCAATGAGTGACTCTTTGTAGTTTTTAAGAAAGGTAGAGTCCATCCCAAACACATCTTTGGCTTTAGAGTTCTTTAGTGAGCTAATCACCTTGTCTACCTTTGACTCAGAAACCTCCCTTATGATGAAGACAGGTTGAGCATCATTTACTAGCACTGAGCCCAAGAAACCAGTGGAGGGGTTCTGTGTCAGTACCCTGACAGAGTCAATAAAGTAGGAATTGAAGGCTATTGCTATTTCGACTGCATCCTGTGTTAGATTGTTATTCACCATGATTTCTAGTCTTTTTGCAGTGTTACTATGGTCTTTCCCTGTTAACTTTTTTAGATTCTCCCAGATCAGTTTAGAATTTCCCTTTGCTTCACCAATTATGTTAATAAAAAAGTTTGCCTTGGCCTGTCTGATTTCTTTCATCACCTTATTTCTCAACATGGTAAACCTACGTCTGTCATGCTCTAATTTGGATCTTAGGGCTATTTTTAGATAATAATCTCGTTCTTTCATCAATTTCCAGATTTCTCCATTTAGCCAAGGAAGAGTGCTCTTTTGGCCAGGTTTGGATTTGATTTTCTTTAGGAAACCGTTTAATGTAGTCTGGATTGTGGATAGAAAAACTTGACTATCAGCTTCCACGTCTGCATAGGACAAGAGATCATTCCAGTTAATTCCCTTAATTGCATTTTCAAAATAGCTTAATTCACTCTTAGGTATTCTTAGTTGATCAGGCTTTCTAACAGTAGAGAGGTTAAACCTGCTCTTAGACAGCTTTCTGGCTATAAGTGTCAGATAATGATCAGATAGCCCAGTAACCATATTGAATGATTTAGTCACTCTCTCTGGTTTATTACTGAACACCAAATCAATCTGTGTTTTAGAGCAACAAGTCACCCTAGTTGGCCCTTTAACTAGCTGTGTAAGGTCAAAGGTATTAGTGATCCGTTTGAGGGTTTTCCTACAACACTTGTCTTCATAATTAATGTTAAAATCTCCCATTAAGATGACCTCTTTCCCAAAATCACATTCCCTAAGCATGTTATTAAACTGATCAAAAAACACACTTTTGGTGGAAGGTGGCCTATACATTCCAATGAGGGTAAAAGACATTTGGGGAGACAGTGTAATGTTCAGGCCAATACATTCTAGTTCATTATCACATGACCACTCAATTTGTTTACATCGGATATGTTCTTTAATATAAATCATCACACCCCCTCCTCTTCCTTCAGTCCTGTCTCTCCTGAAAACATTGTAGCCAGGCACAATCAAAGCAGCAGATGGAGAGTTTCTATGGAGCCATGTCTCTGAGAGGCAGAGAAA
>NW_028164846.1:92500-140000 GCF_964263955.1 Coregonus lavaretus
AAGCTATGATATGTAAAAATAAGCTGTGAAGATGTGATGTGAAATATGAAGCTATGATATGTAAAAATAAGCTGTGAAGCTATGAGATGTGAAGATGTGATGTGAAATATGAAGCTATGATATGTAAAAAAATAAGCTGTAAAGCTATGATGGGTTCTTAAAAAAAAAAAAAAAAAAAAAAAATACGTCCGATCTCGGAAGCTAAGCAGGGTCGGGCCTGGTTAGTATTTGGATGGGAGACCGCCTGGTAATACCAGGTGCTGTAAGCTTTTTGTCCCAGTAGAGCGTGCTCTTGTGTCATGGAGCAACTGCCTTTTATTTATCACCCTAATAATATCATGGATTGTTATTGGACTAAATGTAGTTTGTGTGTGCTGCCCTGCCCTGATCAAATCAAATAATGGACAGTGCGTTTCCCTCAAAATATAGGCAGTACATGCAGCCTTAGTTTTTAGTCTAGGAGACAGTCAATGTCTGTAGTCCATTAGGGCACTATAAAATCCCTTCAATGTTTTGCCTGATTCTGTTAATTTCCAAGTTCCCTTTTCTCCGTTTAGATTTCCCCGTTGACCGTTTGTCCCTGTTTTGGCAGGTTTTCGCTCTCAAAAGTACACCTTTTTAATAGCAAAACAGCACAATTGGATGTTCTATGTCCACAACAATGTTTAAACCCTATCAGGTGACCATTTGTGAGGTCTGGGAAAAATGTAAGACATTTAGATTTTGGGGTGTAGTTACCCTTAAATGCAAGCGTGCACCAGGAAGAGACCTTTGTTTGGTTAAGCGGTGTTGCTGTAGAACAAATGGCCACTGGAGTGATGCAAATGATCACGGTATAATTCTGCCAGGCAGGCATAGGCTACTTTGTAGTTAACATTTACTTGCGAAGGTTTTGGGGAAAGCCATTCCTTCCCTACCAGAAGAAGGTTATCATTAGCATCATCGCTAACGGCTACACAAAGTGTAGACATACGCGCGCACCGCACACATGCACACAGACAGGGGCATTCCTGTGCCGTGCCAGAAAGTTCATGGAAATACGAATCACTGATGCATTTTGTTCATGTCTTATGATTGACTTGGGCAAATGAATGTGTTTTCTAACAAGTTGAATAGATTTAGTTGATTTCTTACTAAGTTCAATAAATGTTTGAATATTGTTGCATTTCGGTTTAATGTCTGGATTCCGTGATTCGGTCCGCAACGCCTATTTTATAGGGCCCTAGTCAATGAACTTGTCATAAATCAACATAGGATATGCCCTCATCTCCCCCCCCAACAAGACTCAAATATATATATATATATATTGGAAATGTAAGCAAGGGTTGAGCTTCTTCAGTTTGTGTCACAAAGTGGATACGTTTCTGTGTCCCTTTCAGAGTGAGTGACACATTGACTTTATATAGTGTACCTAGAGTTGTTCCCTCGCTTACGGCCATACCAGCCTGAATACGTCCGATCTTGGAAGCTAAGCAGGGTCGGGTCTGGTTAGTACTTGGATGGGAGACCGCCTGGGAATACCAGGTGCTGTAAGCTTTTTGTCCCAGTAGAGCGTGCTCTTGTGTCATGGAGCAACTGCCTTTTATTTATCACCCTAATAATATCATGGATTGTTATTGGACTAAATGCAGTTTGTGTGTGCTGCCCTGCCCTGATCAAATCAAATAATGGACAGTGCGTTTCCCTCAAAATATAGGCAGTACATGCAGCCTTTGTTTTTAGTCTAGGAGACAGTCAATGTCTGTAGTCCATTAGGGCACTATAAAATCCCTTCAATGTTTTGCCTGATTCCGTTAATTCCCAAGTTCCCTTTTCTCCGTTTAGATTTCCCCGTTGACCGTTTGTCCCTGTTTTGGCAGGTTTTCGCTCTCAAAAGTACACCTTCTTAATAGCAAAACAGCACAATTGGATGTTCTATGTCCACAACAATGTTTAAACCCTATCAGGTGACCATTTGTGAGGTCTGGGAAAAATGTAAGACATTTAGATTTTGGGGTGTAGTTACCCTTAAATGCAAGCGTGCACCAGGAAGAGACCTTTGTTTGGTTAAGCGGTGTTGCTGTAGAACAAATGGCCACTGGAGTGATGCAAATGATCACGGTATAATTCTGCCAGGCAGGCATAGGCTACTTTGTAGTTAACATTTACTTGCGAAGGTTTTGGGGAAAGCCATTCCTTCCCTACCAGAAGAAGGTTATCATTAGCATCATCGCTAACGGCTACACAAAGTGTAGACATACGCGCGCACCGCACACATGCACACAGACAGGGGCATTCCTGTGCCGTTTCAGAAAGTTCATGGAAATACGAATCACTGATGCATTTTGTTCATGTCTTATGATTGACTTGGGCAAATGAATGCGTTTTCTAACAAGTTGAATAGATTTAGTTGATTTCTTACTAAGTTCAATAAATGTTTGAATATTGTTGCATTTCGGTTTAATGTCTGGATTCCGTGATTCGGTCCGCAACGCCTATTTTATAGGGCCCTAGTCAATGAACTTGTCATAAATCAACATAGGATATGCCCTCTTCTCCCCCCCCCCCCAACAAGACTCATATATATATATATATATTGGAAATGTAAGCAAGGGTTGAGCTTCTTCAGTTTGTGTCACAAAGTGGATACGTTTCTGTGTCCCTTTCAGAGTGAGTGACACATTGACTTTATATAGTGTACCAAGAGTCGTTCCCTCGCTTGTGGCCATACCAGCCTGAATACGCCCGATCTTGTCTGATCTTGGAAGCTAAGCAGGGTCGGGCCTGGTTAGTACTTGGATGGGAGACAGCCTGGGAATTCCAGGTGCTGTAAGCTTTTTGTCCCAGTAGAGCGTGCTCTTGTGTCATGGAGCAACTGCCTTTTATTTATCACCCTAATAATATCATGGATTGTTATTGGACTAAATGCAGTTTGTGTGTGCTGCCCTGCCCTGATCAAATCAAATAATGGACAGTGCGTTTCCCTCAAAATATAGGCAGTACATGCAGCCTTTGTTTTTAGTCTAGGAGACAGTCAATGTCTGTAGTCCATTAGGGCACTATAAAATCCCTTCAATGTTTTGCCTGATTCCGTTAATTCCCAAGTTCCCTTTTCTCCGTTTAGATTTCCCCGTTGACCGTTTGTCCCTGTTTTGGCAGGTTTTCGCTCTCAAAAGTACACCTTTTTAATAGCAAAACAGCACAATTGGATGTTCTATGTCCACAACAATGTTTAAACCCTATCAGGTGACCATTTGTGAGGTCTGGGAAAAATGTAAGACATTTAGATTTTGGGGTGTAGTTACCCTTAAATGCAAGCGTGCACCAGGAAGAGACCTTTGTTTGGTTAAGCGGTGTTGCTGTAGAACAAATGGCCACTGGAGTGATGCAAATGATCACGGTATAATTCTGCCAGGCAGGCATAGGCTACTTTGTAGTTAACATTTACTTGCGAAGGTTTTGGGGAAAGCCATTCCTTCCCTACCAGAAGAAGGTTATCATTAGCATCATCGCTAACGGCTACACAAAGTGTAGACATACGCGCGCACCGCACACATGCACACAGACAGGGGCATTCCTGTGCCGTGCCAGAAAGTTCATGGAAATACGAATCACTGATGCATTTTGTTCATGTCTTATGATTGACTTGGGCAAATGAATGCGTTTTCTAACAAGTTGAATAGATTTAGTTGATTTCTTACTAAGTTCAATAAATGTTTGAATATTGTTGAATTTCGGTTTAATGTCTGGATTCCGTGATTCGGTCCGCAACGCCTATTTTATAGGGCCCTAGTCAATGAACTTGTCATAAATCAACATAGGATATGCCCTCTTCCCCCCCCCAGTAAGACTCAACTATATATATATATATTGGAAATGTAAGCAAGGGTTAAGCTTCTTCAGTTTGTGTCACAAAGTGGATACGTTTCTGTGTCCCTTTCAGAGTGAGTGACACATTGACTTTATATAGTGTACCAAGAGTTGTTCCCTCGCTTACGGCCATACCAGCCTGAATACGCCTGATGTCGTCTGATCTCGGAAGCTAAACAGGGTCGGGCCTGGTTAGTACTTGGATGGCAGACCGCCTGGGAATACCAGGTGCTGTAAGCTTTTTGTCCCAGTAGAGCGTGCTCTTGTGTCATGGAGCAACTGCCTTTTATTTATCACCCTAATAATATCATGGATTGTTATTGGACTAAATGCAGTTTGTGTGTGCTGCCCTGCCCTGATCAAATCAAATAATGGACAGTGCGTTTCCCTCAAAATATAGGCAGTACATGCAGCCTTTGTTTTTAGTCTAGGAGACAGTCAATGTCTGTAGTCCATTAAGGCACTATAAAATCCCTTCAATGTTTTGCCTGATTCCGTTAATTCCCAAGTTCCCTTTTCTCCGTTTAGATTTCCCCGTTGACCGTTTGTCCCTGTTTTGGCAGGTTTTCGCTCTCAAAAGTACACCTTTTTAATAGCAAAACAGCACAATTGGATGTTCTATGTCCACAACAATGTTTAAACCCTATCAGGTGACCATTTGTGAGGTCTGGGAAAAATGTAAGACATTTAGATTTTGGGGTGTAGTTACCCTTAAATGCAAGCGTGCACCAGGAAGAGACGTTTGTTTGGTTAAGCGGTGTTGCTGTAGAACAAATGGCCACTGGAGTGATGCAAATGATCACGGTATAATTCTGCCAGGCAGGCATAGGCTACTTTGTAGTTAACATTTACTTGCGAAGGTTTTGGGGAAAGCCATTCCTTCCCTACCAGAAGAAGGTTATCATTAGCATCATCGTTAACGGCTACAGAAAGTGTAGATATACGCGCGCACCGCACACATGCACACAGACAGGGGCATTCCTGTGCCGTTTCAGAAAGTTCATGGAAATACGAATCACTGATGCATTTTGTTCATGTCTTATGATTGACTTGGGCAAATGAATGCGTTTTCTAACAAGTTGAATAGATTTAGTTGATTTCTTACTAAGTTCAATAAATGTTTGAATATTGTTGCATTTCGGTTTAATGTCTGGATTCCGTGATTCGGTCCGCAACGCCTATTTTATAGGGCCCTAGTCAATGAACTTGTCATAAATCAACATAGGATATGCCCTCTTCCCCCCCCCAACAAGACTCATATATATATATATATATATATATATATTGGAAATGTAAGCAAGGGTTGAGCTTCTTCAGTTTGTGTCACAAAGTGGATACGTTTCCGTGTCCCTTTCAGAGTGAGTGACACATTGACTTTATATAGTGTACCAAGAGTTGTTCCCTCGCTTACGGCCATACCAGCCTGAATACGCCCATCCTGATTGGAGAAGCGACGACAGGTGCGAGTTTTGAGCTGTGAGTGAGTGTTTGCTGAAGAGTGTTTGCGCGAGAGCTATTTTTGTTAATTATTTGGATTTCGAAATATATTTTTTGTTTGTTCTGGCAGTTGAATAGTTTTAAGTTTGGTTAATCTTCCCCCCTTGCAGTTTTGCTGCTTGGGGGAGGTTTTTTTTCTTTTCGGATTCTTTTTTTGAATCACTATGACGGACAACATGGAAATGACAAACGGAATGGACAAAGACAACGAAAGGGCGCAACGGAAGGAAAATGAAGATAAAGAAGGAATGAAATATGGCAAAGAATACACGGTGGCAATTGAGTTGGTAGGAGAAGACAAAGTGACGACAATGGAACTACTACGAGCAATTAAGGAGGGGTGTGGAGAGGTGGTGGGATGCCGAATGAAAGGAGAAAAGAAGTATGAAGTTACGATGAGAAACGGAAAAGGAAAAGAACGTTTAATGGATGGAATATGGATAAAGGACACCAGGATTTTGGCGAGAGATGTTAATGTGAAGGAATTGGTGGTGTCTTTTATGAATCTCCCAGTATATGTAGAAGATGGTGTGATACTGGGTAAGCTGAGTAGCTGGGGAGTGGAAGCCGTTTCGGAGATAAGGAGGAGAGTTTGGCCAGGAACGGAGGTGGTTGATGGGACACGTTTTTGCAAAGTCAAGTTCACAGAAAAAGTGACATCATTGCCTTACTCTACAAGAATTGAGACGTTGGAGGGAGCAGAATATTTTAGGGTCCTTCATGACAAACAGGTCAGAGTGTGTCGGTTGTGTATTCAACCCGGGCACATAGTTAAAGACTGCCCTGAATTTAAGTGTTTCAAATGTGGCAAGCAAGGACACTATGCGAGAGAATGTGTCGGAGAGAAGGAAAGGAATTTCTGTGGTGGATGCAGAAAGAGATTGGCGGAGTGCAACTGTGGAGAGGTTATGGCTGAAGAGGGGAGTCAAGCACTATTCGAGGAAGCAGGTGTATTGTCGCAAGAAGGAGAAGAAGATGGAGGAGAGGACGTGGTGGAGAGTGGAGAGACGGAGGAAGGAAGAAGGGAGAAGGACCAGAAGATGAATGAAATTGGGAGTAGTATGGACTCAGAAATAAGAAGAGGGAGTTTTCAGGAGGAGGGGGGGAGTGGACTGGGGGGAAGCACGGGGGACTCACAGGTTTTGGGGGATAGCACAGTACTAACAAGTACCTCGGGGGGTGAAGAAATGGAGAGGGGTTCGAGTTTGAGAACAATAACAGAAACGACAACGACGGCTATACATGAGACGGAGATGAACACGGGGAGCACAACGATGACAATACCAGAGACGGAGATGAACATGGGGAGCACAACGGATGAGGGTGACAAGAAGTTGAGTTGGCTGGATAACATGGACTTGGAGGAGATATCGGACACGGATGATGGAGAAAAGAGTGAAAGAACGAGGGAAGGATACAGGAAGAGGAAAGCGGGGGGAAGAGGGAGAGGGAAAGGGGGGAAGAGGAAAGAAACTGGATAACAGGTAGAGGATAATGAAATTATATTTTACTATTTTATTATTTATTAGAATGGTAAATATAATGTCAATAAATGCAAATGGTTTGAGAACTATGGGAAAATTTAATAGAATAGTACAAATGAAGAATTCAGATATTTTATGTATTCAAGAGACGCACTGGGATAATGCATGTGTTTTAGGAGTTAAAAAAATATGGAGGGATTTTATTTATGTTAACAATGGCAGGGGAAATTCAAGTGGGGTTGCAATTTTATTAAGGAAGGATGTAGTAGAAAATGTGAAGAAGATATATAATGATAATAATGGGAGGATTTTAATTTTGGATTTTGAATATATGAATAGGGTTTTTAGGATTATAAATATTTATGCGCCGAATAATGAGATAGAGCGAAATAATTTATTTTTAGAAGTAGGGAAATGGTGTAAGGGTAACTGTATTTTAGTAGGGGATTTTAATGTAAAAATGAATAGATTAGATATGAAAAGGGGAGCTATTTTTAGAAATGACGTATCTAGGGGGGTCTTAAGGAAGATTATGTTTGAAAACAGTTTGATTGATATATGGAGGGAGGAGAATCCGAACAAGAGAGGAATTTCTAGAAGGCAGGTGGTTTTAGGGGAGTTGAAACAGACGCGAATAGATCTGGTTTTAGTAAATTAGGGTTTAAGGAATTTTATGAAAGAAATTAAGTATGTTTTTACAGCTTTTAGTGATCATGCGGCGGTGGTATTTTCTTGTGGAGTAAGGACACATACTAAATCTGGTGGGCTGTGGTGTTTAAATAATAGCTTGCTAGAGGAGGAAAATTATATTGAGATGATATCAGAATGTATTGGGGAGGCCAAAAGACAACAGTTAATGGAGGTGAATATGGGGTTGTGGTGGGAGGAGCTGAAAACCAAATGTAAGGAATTGACTATAAAATATGCTGTTAAGAGGAATTATTTTTGAAAAAGAAGGAGAGGGAACTACGTAAGAAGGTTAAACATGAACTTGAGTGTATAGAAAAGGATGAAGGTCATGGGGTGGAGGATTATTTACTGGCTAAGGATGCACTTGATGAATATGAGAAGAAGAAATGTAATGCGGCGATTGTAAGGAGTAGAGTGCAATATGCGATAGAGGGGGAAAGGTGTACTTCATTTTTCTTGAATTTAGAAAAAAGAAGACAAGAGAAGATTTATATTACGGAGTTAATTAATGATAAAGGGGAAAAGGTTAATGATTTGGTGGGGATTCTGGATACGGTCGAGAGATATTATGAATGCTTATTTAAAAAAGAAGAGGTTAATGATTCCTGTATGGATAAGGTGCTTGAACACGTGGATACTAAGTTAACAGAAGGGGAAAAAAACATGTGTGATGAAGATATGAGTCTAACTGACATTAAGGAGGCCATATTAGATGCTAATTGCAATAGGAGTCCGGGGTCTGATGGCCTAACTGCGGAATTTTATAAATCTTTTGCAGATTTGTTGGCTCCAATTTTAAGAAAACTGTATGAATATATTGAAAAGACTCAAGTGGTGCCAGATTCGCTGGCCACAGGAGTTTTAACCATACTGTATAAAAATAAAGGGAGTCGTGTAAATTTGGATAATTATCGACCGTTGACACTTTTAAATTGTGATTATAAGATCTTAGCCAAGGTCTTAGCTAATAGAGTTAAAAAAGTTATGGGAGGAGTAATAGCAGAGACACAAGGATATAGTGTACCAGGGAGGGATATTTCTGACACAGTGGGAACAATAAGGGATGTGATAAAGCATATGGGGGAGGAAGGGGGGTTTGTGATGAGTTTGGATCTAAATAAGGCTTTTGATAGAGTTGATCATTCCTTTTTACTGCGTACACTTGGGAAATTTGGGTTTGGTGAAAGAATGATAGGTTGGATTAGACTACTGAATGGATATGCAAGGAGCAGAGTAAAATGTAATGGGATTTTAACAGATTATTTTCCTCTGGAGAGATCTGTTAGGCAGGGATGTCCGTTATCAGCTGCTCTTTATAGTTTATCGGTGGAGCCGCTTGCAGCAATGATTAAAGCAAACAAATTAATTTGAGGTATACGGATACCGGATGGGGGGGAGAGTGTTATACAGCAATATGCGGATGATACTACATGTACTGTGATAGATGTTGAAAGTGTGAAGAATGTAATGGAGTGTTTTGAGGTATATGGCAAGGCATCAGGGGCAAAACTTAATGTTGAAAAATCTGAAATAATGTATGTGGGGATAGATGAAAAAGTGGACTGTGGATTCCCTTTCAAAAAGGCTGAAGGTCATATAAAGACTTTAGGGGTGGTTTTGGGGGTGGATAAAGAAGGGACGAGAGATGAGACATGGACTGGGGTTTTGAATAAAATAAAACATACTCTATCCTATTGGAAGGCAAGAAAACTGTTCTTGAGGGGGAAGGTGGTGGTGATTAATTCTTTGGTGGCATCCAAATGTATCTATGTTCTAGGTTCGTTGGATATGCCACAATGGGTGTTAAAAGAATTCAATGGTTTGGTTACAGATTTCCTATGGGAGGGGAAGGGGACTAGGATTGCAAGGGCAACTCTTATCTCGGATTTAAAGGATGGGGGGTTGAAATTGGTGGATCTGGATGTGAAGAGAAAAGCAATGAGAATAAAAACTGTGCAAAAATACTTATATGGGGAGGTAGATTATGGATGGAAAAGGTTTTTTAAACATTTTTTGTACAGAAGTGGGGGTTGTGAAGAAAGTGGATTATTGATGTCATGGAAGAAGGATATGTTGGAGGGTTTGCCTGAGTTCTATAAAGAGGTGTTCTTGGCATGGGGGGAATTTCTTCCTAAGATTGAGTACACATGTACAAATAAGGACAACATATTTAATCAGCCTGTGTTTTTGAATCCGAAAATAGAGAGTGGTGGGAAGGTGCTGTACAACAAAATGTTCATGAAGGCTGGGTTAATATTGGTAAAATATTTTCTTTATGAGGTTATACCGGGGTTTTTAAGGGGGCAGGCAATTCTGGATACTGTGTGGGAGGTTGATGATACAGTGGAGAGAAAATTAGTATTGCAGATATACGAAATAATTAAATTATGCATTCCGGGTGAGTGGATAAAAGTGATAAATGGGGAGGGGGAATATGAGGACTTGTATGTGCTGCCAAGTCTCTATGTGGGTAAAGGATCGGGGAAACAAGTTTTATCAAAAGTAACACAGAAAAGATTGTACAAGTGTATGTTGAAGTCTGTGTGTGTGAGGCCTGCGGCTGAGAGGATGTGGAGAAAAATGTTTATTGATTTGGATGTTTCTTTGATGTGGGAGAATTTGGTTTTGTTTGGGAATAAACGAAATTGTGAGAACATGGATTTTATGATACGGCATAATCGTATATACACAAATATTATTTTACATCAGATAAACCGCGATGTACGGCGGGAATGTGATGTGTGTATGATGAAGCCAGAGTCTTTATTGCATTTATTTGTTGAATGTCCAAGTCTGACAGGTTTTTTTAAGGAAGTAAAAATTTTGTTGTGGAGGCACTGGAGAAAAGAGTTTTTAGAAAGTTTTGTATGGGATAGGTTAATATTATTTGGAGTAATGGGGAAATGTTTGGGTGTGAATGTGTACCTGTTGAATATTGTTTTGAGCTTTGTGAGGTATGCAATTTACTGTAGAAGGAATATGAAACATTTTGAAGGGAAAAAGGTGAATGTCTGGGTAATCTTTAAAGCAGGTTTAAGAAAGCAGGTGGAATTAATGTATAATGCAAAACTAGAGAAATTTGAAAGTATGTTTATAAAGGGGAGTACTTTAGTGTCTATGGAGGAGGGAGGAGGGGGAGTTAGGGTTAACTTCTGAAATGGAGTATGTCTAATGTCTATATTAGATTATGTATTTTATGTTGATTAGTGAATAAGGATGGTGTAATTATGGGATGGAAGATTTTGATGAACATTTTGTTGAGGGGTGTGGGTTGTTTGCAAAGGTGGATGGTGGAGGAATCACTTATAATTTTTGAAAGAATTATTTTGAATATTTTCTTTGTTTATTTTTATTTGATAGGGGGTGGCTTTTATCTGCCTATTTTGTGGGTGGAATTTGTTATGTCTTAGTCATGTCTGAGTTTTTTTTGTATTTTTATTTCTTTGGGTTCTTTGATTTGATAGGGGGTGAATTGTTCACCTGCCTATGTTAGGATAGTGTCTTCTGTATTGTTCATTGTAATATTGTACTGTAAATATTGTAAAAAATTGAATTTTTTGATAATAAAAAGAGAAAAAAAAAAAAAAAAAATACGCCTGATCTCGGAAGCTAAACAGGGTCGGGCCTGGTTAGTACTTGGATGGCAGACCGCCTGGGAATACCAGGTGCTGTAAGCTTTTTGTCCCAGTAGAGCGTGCTCTTGTGTCATGGAGCAACTTCCTTTTATTTATCACCCTAATAATATCATGGATTGTTATTGGACTAAATGCAGTTTGTGTGTGCTGCCCTGCCCTGATCAAATCAAATAATGGACAGTGCGTTTCCCTCAAAATATAGGCAGTACATGCATCCTTTTTTTTTAGTCTAGGAGACAGTCAATGTCTGTAGTCCATTAGGGCACTATAAAATCCCTTCAATGTTTTGCCTGATTCTGTTAATTCCCAAGTTCCCTTTTCTCCGTTTAGATTTCCCCGTTGACCGTTTGTCCCTGTTTTGGCAGGTTTTCGCTCTCAAAAGTACACCTTTTTAATAGCAAAACAGCACAATTGGATGTTCTATGTCCACAACAATGTTTAAACCCTATCAGGTGACCATTTGTGAGGTCTGGGAAAAATGTAAGACATTTAGATTTTGGGGTGTAGTTACCCTTAAATGCAAGCGTGCACCAGGAAGAGACCTTTGTTTGGTTAAGCGGTGTTGCTGTAGAACAAATGGCCACTGGAGTGATGCAAATGATCACGGTATAATTCTGCCAGGCAGGCATAGGCTACTTTGTAGTTAACATTTACTTGCGAAGGTTTTGGGGAAAGCCATTCCTTCCCTACCAGAAGAAGGTTATCATTAGCATCATCGCTAACGGCTACACAAAGTGTAGACATACGCGCGCACCGCACACATGCACAAAGACAGGGGCATTCCTGTGCCGTGCCAGAAAGTTCATGGAAATACGAATCACTGATGCATTTTGTTCATGTCTTATGATTGACTTGGGCAAATGAATGCGTTTTCTAACAAGTTGAATAGATTTAGTTGATTTCTTACTAAGTTCAATAAATGTTTGAATATTGTTGCATTTCGGTTTAATGTCTGGATTCCGTGATTCGGTCCGCAACGCCTATTTTATAGGGCCCTAGTCAATGAACTTGTCATAAATCAACATAGGATATGCCCTCTCCCCCCCCCCCAACAAGACTCAATATATATATATATATATATATATATATATATATATATATATATATATATATATATATATATATATATATATATATATATATATATATATATATATATATATATATATATATATTGGAAATGTAAGCAAGGGTTGAGCTTCTTCAGTTTGTGTCACAAAGTGGATACGTTTCTGTGTCCCTTTCAGAGTGAGTGACACATTGACTTTATATAGTGTACCAAGAGTTGTTCACTTGCTTACGGCCATACCAGCCTGAATATGCCTGATCTCGTCCGATCTCGGAAGCTAAGCAGCGTCGGGCCTGGTTAGTACTTGGATGGGAGACTGCCTGGGAATACCAGGTGCTGTAAGCTTTTTGTCCCAGTAGAGCGTGCTCTTGTGTCATGGAGCAACTGCCTTTTATTTATCACCCTAATAATATCATGGATTGTTATTGGACTAAATGCAGTTTGTGTGTGCTGCCCTGCCCTGATCAAATCAAATAATGGACAGTGCGTTTCCCTCAAAATATAGGCAGTACATGCAGCCTTTGTTTTTAGTCTAGGAGACAGTCAATGTCTGTAGTCCATTAGGGCACTATAAAATCCCTTCAATGTTTTGCCTGATTCCGTTAATTCCCAAGTTCCCTTTTCTCCGTTTAGATTTCCCCGTTGACCGTTTGTCCCTGTTTTGGCAGGTTTTCGCTCTCAAAAGTACACCTTTTTAATAGCAAAACAGCACAATTGGATGTTCTATGTCCACAACAATGTTTAAACCCTATCAGGTGACCATTTGTGAGGTCTGGGAAAAATGTAAGACATTTAGATTTTGGGGTGTAGTTACCCTTAAATGCAAGCGTGCACCAGGAAGAGACCTTTGTTCGGTTAAGCGGTGTTTCTGTAGAACAAATGGCCACTGGAGTGATGCAAATGATCACGGTATAATTCTGCCAGGCAGGCATAGGCTACTTTGTAGTTAACATTTACTTGCGAAGGTTTTGGGGAAAGCCATTCCTTCCCTACCAGAAGAAGGTTATCATTAGCATCATCGATAACGGCTACATTTACATTTTACATTTTAGTCATTTAGCAGACGCTCTTATCCAGAGCGACTTACAGGAGCAATTAGGGTTAAGTGCCTTGCTCAAGGGCACATTTACGTCATTTAGCAGACGCTCTTATCCAGAGCGACTCACAAATTGGTGCATTCACCCTATAGCCAGTGGGATAACCACTTTACAATTTTTTTTTTGGGGGGGGGGTAGAAGGATTACTTTATCCTATCCCAGGTATTCCTTAAAGAGGTGGGGTTTCAAATGTCTCCGGAAGGTGGTGAGTGACTCCGCTGTCCTGGCGTCGTGAGGGAGCTTGTTCCACCATTGGGGTGCCAGAGCAGCGAACAGCTTTGACTGGGCTGAGCGGGAACTATGCTTCCGCAGAGGAAGGGGAGCCAGCAGGCCAGAGGTGGATGAACGCAATGCCCTCGTTTGAGTGTAGGGACTGATCATAGCCCCAAGGTACAGAGGTGCCGTTCCCCTCACTGCTCCATAGGCAAGCACCATGGTCTTGTAACGGATGCGAGCTTCAACTGGAAGCCAGTGGAGTGTGCGGAGGAGGGGGGTGACGTGAGAGAACTTGGGAAGGTTGAACACCAGACGGGCTGCGGCGTTCTGGATGAGTTGTAGGGGTTTAATGGCACAGGCAGGGAGGCCAGCCAACAGCGAGTTGCAGTAATCCAGACGGGAGATGACAAGTGCCTGGATTAGGACCTGTGCCGCTTCCTGTGTAAGGCAGGGTCGTACTCTCCGAATGTTGTAGAGCATGAACCTGCAGGAGCGGGTCACCGCCTTGATGTTAGCGGAGAACGACAGGGTGTTGTCCAGGGTCACGCCAAGGCTCTTCGCACTCTGGGAGGAGGACACAATGGAGTTGTCAACCGTGATGGCGAGATCATGGAACGGGCAGTCCTTCCCCGGGAGGAAGAGCAGCTCCGTCTTGCCAGGGTTCAGCTTGAGGTGGTGATCCGTCATCCATACTGATATGTCTGCCAGACATGCAGAGATGCGATTCGCCACCTGGTTATCAGAAGGGGGAAAGGAGAAGATTAGTTGTGTATCGTCAGCGTAGCAATGATAGGAGAGGCCATGTGAGGATATGACAGAGCCAAGTGACTTGGTGTATAGGGAGAAAAGGAGAGGGCCTAGAACTGAGCCCTGGGGGACACCAGTGGTGAGAGCACGTGGTGCGGACACAGCTTCTCGCCACGCCACTTGGTAGGAGCGACCGGTCAGGTAGGACGCAATCCAGGAGTGAGCCGCGCCGGAGATGCCCAGCTCGGAGAGGGTGGAGAGGAGGATCTGATGGTTCACAGTATCAAAGGCAGCAGACAGGTCTAGAAGGACAAGAGCAGAGGAGAGAGAGTTAGCTTTAGCAGTGCGGAGAGCCTCCGTGACACAGAGAAGAGCAGTCTCAGTTGAATGACCAGTCCTGAAACCTGACTGGTTTGGATCAAGAAGGTCATTCTGAGAGAGATAGCAAGAGAGTTGGCTAAAGACGGCACGCTCAATAGTTTTGGAAAGAAAAGAAAGAAGGGATACTGGTCTGTAGTTGTTGACATCAGTGGGATCGAGTGTTGGTTTTTTGAGAAGGGGAGCAACTCTCGTTCTCTTGAAGACGGAAGGGACATGGCCAGCGGTCAAGGATGAGTTGATCAGCGAGGTGAGGTAGGGGAGAAGGTCACCGGAGATGGTCTGGAGAAGAGAGGAGGGGATGGGGTCAAGCGGGCAGGTTGTTGGGCGGCCTGCAGTCACAAGTCGCAGGATTTTATCTGGAGAGAGAGGGGAGAAAGAAGTCAAAGCATAGGGTAGGGCAGTGTGAGTAGGACCAGCAGTGTCATTAGACTTAACAAACGAGGATCGGATGTCGTCAACCTTCTTTTCAAAGTGGTTGACGAAGTCATCCACAGAGAGAGAGGAGGGGGGGGGGGGGGGGATTCAGGAGGGAGGAAAATGTGGCAAAGAGCTTCCTAGGGTTAGAGGCAGATGCTTGGAATTTAGAGTGGTAGAAAGTGGCCTTAGCAGCAGAAACAGATGAAGAAAATGTAGAGAGGAGGGAGTGAAAAGATGCCAGGTCGGCAGGGAGTTTAGTTTTCTTCCATTTCCGCTCCGCTGCCCGGAGCTCTGTTCTGTGAGCTCGCAATGAGTCATCGAGCCACGGAGCTGGAGGGGAGGACCGAGCCGGCCGGGAGGATAGGGGACACAGAGAGTCAAAGGATGCAGAAAGGGAGGAGAGGAGGGTTGAGGAGGCAGAATCAGGAGATTGGAGGGAGAAGGATTGAGCAGAGGGAAGAGATGATAGGATGGAAGAGGAGAGAGTAGTGGGAGAGAGAGAGCGAAGGTTGCGGCGGCGCATTACCATCTGTGTAGGGGCAGAGTGAGTAGTGTTGGAGGAGAGCGAGAGAGAAAAGGAAACAAAGTAGTGGTCGGAGACATGGAGGGGAGTTGCAGTGAGATTAGTAGAAGAGCAGCATCTAGTAAAGATGAGGTCAAGCGTATTGCCTGCCTTGTGAGTAGGGGGGGACGGTGAGAGGGTGAGGTCAAAAGAGGAGAGGAGTGGAAAGAAGGAGGCAGAGATAAATGAGTCAAATGTGGACATAGGGAGGTTGAAATCCCCCAAAACTGTGAGGGGTGAGCCATCCTCAGGAAAGGAACTTATCAAGGCGTCAAGCTCATTGATGAACTCTCCAAGGGAACCTGGAGGGCGATAGATGACAAGGATATTAAGCTTAAATGGGCTAGTGACTGTGACAGCATGGAATTCAAATGAGGAGATAGACAGGTGGGTTAGGGGAAAAATTGAGAATGTCCACTTGGGAGAGATGAGGATTCCTGTGCCACCACCCCTCTGACCAGATGCTCTCGGGGTATGCGAGAACACATGGTCAGACGAGGAGAGAGCAGTAGGAGTAGCAGTGTTTTCAGTGGTAATCCATGTTTCCGTCAGCGCCAGGAAGTCGAGGGACTGGAGGTTAGCATAGGCTGGGATGAAGTCAGCTTTGTTGGCAGCAGAACGGCAGTTCCAGAGGCTGCCTGAGACCTGGAACTCCAGGTGTGGGGTGCGTGCAGGGACCACCAGGTTAGAGAGGCAGCAGCCACGCGGTGTGAGGCGTTTGTGTAGCCTGTGCAGAGAGGAGAGAACAGGGATAGGCAGAGGCATAGTTGACAGGCTGTAGCAAATGGCTACAATAATGCAGAGGAGATCGGAATAAAATGAACTAAACATCTGGAAGAGGAGAGAGCAGGGCCTCCCTCACCAAAACTTCCACCTCAGAAACTATAATTGTTTCACTGAACCACCCGAGCAAAAAACTCTCCCAACTTCCACCTTTAGAAATCAGAATTGTTGTGAACCACAGCGGTTCAATGTTTAAAGGAGTAGACTCAACCCACTTTATTCAGCTAGCTAACTATGACACCATAGCTAACTAGCATGCTAGCATCCAATAACACACAGTTTAGCACCAACACTTGGTCACAACAAACCACCAATAGTGTGTTAACACACTAAGCAGATAATTCGTGTCCGTGTCTAGTTCCTTTCATAACGCAGCAATAATTAAACGTTGGCTAGCTTAGCACAAATATATTGTATTTAGCTGCCACAGTACAGCACACAATGGCTACTGTGTTGACTCTGTTCGAAAAACGGCTAGCTAGCTAGCTTCGTGCTACACCGAAGACAATGCTAACCTACAGTAACTACCCACAACAGCCCACGATGCCTAACTATGACACCATAGCTAACTAGCATGCTAGCATCCAATAACACACAGTTTAGCACCAATACTTGGTTACAACAGACTACCAATAGTGTGTTAACACACTAAACAGATCATTCGTGTCCGTGTCTAGTTCCTTTCATAACGCAGCAAAAATTAAACGTTGGCTAGCTAGCATAAGTATATTGTATTTAGCTACTACAGTACAGTTAGCTGGTCGTGTTGGCTAGCTAGCAATGGCCACTGTGTTGACTTTGTTTGAAGAACGGCTAGCTAGCTAGCTTCGTGCTACACCGGAGACAATGCTAACCTACAGTAACTACCCACAACAGCCCACGATGCCTAACTATGACGCCATAGCTAACTAGCATGCTAGCATCCAATAACACACAGTTTAGCACCAATACTTGGTTACAACAAACTACCAATAGTGTGTTAACACAAAGTGTAGACATACGCGCGCACCGCACACACCGCACACATGCACACAGACAGGGGCATTCCTGTGCCGTTTCAGAAAGTTCATGGAAATACGAATCACTGATGCATTTTGTTCATGTCTTATGATTGACTTGGGCAAATGAATGCGTTTTCTAACAAGTTGAATAGATTTAGTTGATTTCTTACTAAGTTCAATAAATGTTTGAATATTGTTGCATTTCGGTTTAATGTCTGGATTCCGTGATTCGGTCCGCAACGCCTATTTTATAGGGCCCTAGTCAATGAACTTGTCATAAATCAACATAGGATATGCCCTCTTCCCCCCCCCCCAACAAGACTCAAATATATATATATATATATATATATATATATATATATATATATATATATATATATATATATATATATATATATATATATATTGGAAATGTAAGCAAGGGTTGAGCTTCTTCAGTTTGTGTCACAAAGTGGATACGTTTCTGTGTCCCTTTCAGAGTGAGTGACACATTGACTTTATATAGTGTACCAAGAGTTGTTCCCTCGCTTATGGCCATACCAGCCTGAATACGCCTGATCTTGTCCGATCTCGGAAGCTAAGCAGGGTCGGGCCTGGTTAGTACTTGGATGGGAGACAGCCTGGGAATACCAGGTGCTGTAAGCTTTTTGTCCCAGTAGAGTGTGCTCTTGTGTCATGGAGCAACTGCCTTTTATTTATCACCCTAATAATATCATGGATTGTTATTGGACTAAATGCAGTTTGTGTGTGCTGCCCTGCCCTGATCAAATCAAATAATGGACAGTGCGTTTCCCTCAAAATATAGGCAGTACATGCAGCCTTTGTTTTTAGTCTAGGAGACAGTCAATGTCTGTAGTCCATTAGGGCACTATAAAATCCCTTCAATGTTTTGCCTGATTCCGTTAATTCCCAAGTTCCCTTTTCTCCGTTTAGATTTCCCCGTTGACCGTTTGTCCCTGTTTTGGCAGGTTTTCGCTCTCAAAAGTACACCTTTTTAATAGCAAAACAGCACAATTGGATGTTCTATGTCCACAACAATGTTTAAACCCTATCAGGTGACCATTTGTGAGGTCTGGGAAAAATGTAAGACATTTAGATTTTGGGGTGTAGTTACCCTTAAATGCAAGCGTGCACCAGGAAGAGACCTTTGTTTGGTTAAGCGGTGTTTCTGTAGAACAAATGGCCACTGGAGTGATGCAAATGATCACGGTATAATTCTGCCAGGCAGGCATAGGCTACTTTGTAGTTAACATATACTTGCGAAGGTTTTGGGGAAAGCCATTCCTTCCCTACCAGAAGAAGGTTATCATTTGCATCATCGCTAACGGCTACACGAAGTGTAGTTATACGCGCGCACAGCACACATGCACACAGACAGGGGCATTCCTGTGCCGTGCCAGAAAGTTCATGAAATACGAATCACTGATGCATTTTGTTCATGTCTTATGATTGACTTGGGCAAATGAATGTGTTTTCTAACAAGTTGAATAGATTTAGTTGATTTCTTACTAAGTTCAATAAATGTTTGAATATTGTTACATTTCGGTTTAATGTCTGGATTCCGTGATTCGGTCCGCAACGCCTATTTTATAGGGCCCTAGTCAATGAACTTGTCATAAATCAACATAGGATATGCCCCCCCCCCCCCCCCCCAATTGGAAATTTAAGCAAGGGTTGAGCTTCTTAAGTTTGTGTCACAAAGTGGATACGTTTCTGTGTCCCTTTCAGAGTGAGTGACACATTGACTTTATATAGTGTACCAAGAGCTGTTCCCTCGCTTACGGCCATACCAGCCTGAATACGCCCGATCTCGTCCGATCTCGGAAGCTAAGCATGGTCGGGCCTGGTTAGTACTTGGATGGGAGACCGCCTGGGAATACCAGGTGCTGTAAGCTTTTTGTCCCAGTAGAGCGTGCTCTTGTGTCATGGAGCAACTGCCTTTTATTTATCACCCTAATAATATCATTGATTGTTATTGGACTAAATGCAGTTTGTGTGTGCTGCCCTGCCCTGATCAAATCAAATAACGGACAGTGCGTTTCCCTCAAAATATAGGCAGTACATGCAGCCTTTGTTTTTAGTCTAGGAGACAGTCAATGTCTGTAGTCCATTAGGGCACTATAAAATCCCTTCAATGTTTTGCCTGATTCCGTTAATTCCCAAGTTCCCTTTTCTCCGTTTAGATTTCCCCGTTGACCGTTTGTCCCTGTTTTGGCAGGTTTTCGCTCTCAAAAGTACACCTTTTTAATAGCAAAACAGCACAATTGGATGTTCTATGTCCACAACAATGTTTAAACCCTATCAGGTGACCATTTGTGAGGTCTGGGAAAAATGTAAGACATTTAGATTTTGGGGTGTAGTTACCCTTAAATGCAAGCGTGCACCAGGAAGAGACCTTTGTTTGGTTAAGCGGTGTTGCTGTAGAACAAATGGCCACTGGAGTGATGCAAATGATCACGGTATAATTCTTTCAGGCAGGCATAGGCTACTTTGTAGTTAACATTTACTTGCGAAGGTTTTGGGGAAAGCCATTCCTTCCCTACCAGAAGAAGGTTATCATTAGCATCATCGCTAACGGCTACACAAAGTGTAGACATACGCGCGCACCAAACACATGCACACAGACAGGGGCATTCCTGTGCCGTTTCAGAAAGTTCATGGAAATACGAATCACTGATGCATTTTGTTCATGTCTTATGATTGACTTGGGCAAATGAATGCGTTTTCTAACAAGTTGAATAGATTTAGTTGATTTCTTACTAAGTTCAATAAATGTTTGAATATTGTTGCATTTCGGTTTAACGTCTGGATTCCGTGATTCGGTCCGCAACGGCTATTTTATAGGGCCCTAGTCAATGAACTTGTCATAAATCAACATAGGATATGCCCTCTTCCCCCCCCCCCCAAAAAGACTCAAATATATATATATATATATATATATATATATATATATATATATATATTGGCAATGTAAGCAAGGGTTGAGCTTCTTCAGTTTGTGTCACAAAGTGGATACGTTTCTGTGTCCCTTTCAGAGTGAGTGACACATTGACTTTATATAGTGTACCAAGAGTTGTTCCCTCGATTATGGCCATACCAGCCTGAATACGCCCATCCTGATTGGAGAAGTGACGACAGGTGCGAGGTTTGAGCTGTGAGTGAGTGTTTGCTGAAGAGTGTTTGTGAGAGAGCTATTTTTGTTAATTAATTGGATTTCGAAATATATTTTTTGTTTTAGTTTTTCCCCCTTGCAGTTTTTCTGCTTGGGGGAGAGTTTTTTTGAAGCACTATGACGGACAACATGGAAACGACAAACGGAATGGACAAAGACAATGAAAGGGCGAAACGGAAGAAAAATGAAGATAAAGAAGGAAGGAAATATGGCAAAGAATACACAGTGGCAATTGAGTTGGAAGGAGATGACAAGGTGACGACAATGGAACTACTACGAGCAATTAAGGAGGCGTGTGGAGAGGTGGTGGGATGCCGAATGAAAGGAGAAAAGAAGTATGAAATTACGATGAGAAATGGAAAAGGAAAAGAACGTTTAATGGATGGAATACGGATAAAGGACACCAGGATTGTGGCGAGAGATGTTAATGTGAAGGAATTGGTGGTGTCTTTTATGAATCTCCCAGTATATGTAGAAGATAGTGAGATACTGGGCAAGCTGAGTGGATGGGGAGTGGAAGCCGTTTCGGAGATAAGGAGGAGAGTTTGGCCAGGAACGGAGGTGGTTGATGGGACACGTTTTTGCAAAGTCAAGTTCACAGAAAAAGTGACATCATTGCCTTACTCTACAAGAATTGAGACGTTGGAGGGAGCAGAATATTTTAGGGTCCTTCATGACAATCAGGTCAGAGTGTGTCGGTTGTGTATTCAACCCGGGCACATAGTTAAAGACTGCCCTGAATTTAAGTGTTTCAAATGTGGCAAGCAAGGACACTATGTGAGAGAATGTGTTGGAGAGAGGGAAAGGAATTTCTGTGGTGGATGCAGAAAGAGATTGGCGGAGTGCAACTGTGGAGAGGATAAGGCTGAAGAGGGGAGTCAAGCACTATTCGAGGAAGAAGTTGTATTGTCGCAAGAAGGAGAAGAAGATGGAGGAGAGGACGTGGTGGAGAGTGGAGAGACGGAGGAAGGAAGAAGGGAGAAGGACCAGAAGATGAATGAAATTGGGAGTAGTATGGACTCAGAAATAAGAAGAGGGAGTTTTCAGGAGGAGGGGGGGAGTGGACTGGGGGGAAGCACGGGGGACTCACAGGTTTTGGGGGATAGCCCAGTACTAACAAGTACCTCGGGGGGTGAAGAAATGGAGAGAGGTTCGAGTTTGAGAACAATAACAGAAACGACAACGACGGCTATAAATGAGACGGAGATGAACACGGGGAGCACAACGATGACAATACCAGAGACGGAGATGAACATGGGGAGCACAACGGATGAGGGTGACAAGAAGTTGAGTTGGATGGATAACATGGACTTGGAGGAGATATCGGACACGGACGATGGAGAAAAGATTGAAAGAACGAGGGAAGGATACAGGAAGAGGAAAGCCGGGGGAAGAGGGGGAGAGAAAGGGTGGAAGAGGAAAGAAACTGGATAACAGGTAGAGGATAATGAAATTATATTTTATTATTCTATTATTTATTAGAATGGTAAATATAATGTCAATAAATGCAAATGGGTTGAGAACAATGGGAAAATTTAATAGAATAGTACAAATGAAGAATTCAGATATTTTATGTATTCAAGAGACGCACTGGGATAATGCATGTGTTTTAGAAGTAAAAAAAATATGGAGGGATTTTATTTATGTTAACAATGGCAGGGGAAATTCAAGTGGGGTCGCAATTTTATTAAGGAAGGATGTAGTAGAAAATGTGAAGAAGATATATAATGATAATAATGGGAGGATTTTAATTTTGGATTTTGAATATATGAATAGGGTTTTTAGGATTATAAATATTTATGCGCCGAATAATGAGATAGAGCGAAATAATTTATTTTTAGAATTAGGGAAATGGTGCAAGGGTAACTGTATTTTAGTAGGGGATTTTAATGTTAAAATGAATAGATTAGATATGAAAAGGGGAGCTATTTTTAGAAATGACGTATCTAGGGGGGTCTTAAGGAAGATTATGTTTGAAAACAGTTTGATTGATATATGGAGGGAGGAGAATCCGAACAAGAGAGGAATTTCTAGAAGGCAGGTGGTTTTAGGGGAGTTGAAACAGACGCGAATAGATCTGGTTTTAGTAAATGAGGGTTTAAGGAATTTTATGAAAGAAATTAAGTATGTTTTTACAGCTTTTAGTGATCATGCGGCGGTGGTATTTTCTTGTGGAGTAAGGGCACATACTAAATCTGGTGGGCTGTGGTGTTTAAATAATAGCTTGCTAGAGGAGGAAAATTATATTGAGATGATATCAGAATGTATTGGGAAGGCCAAAAGACAACAGTTAATGGAGGTGAATATGGGGTTGTGGTGGGAGGAGCTGAAAACCAAATGTAAGGAATTGACTATAAAATATGCTGTTAAGAGGAATTATTTTTTGAAAAAGAAGGAGAGGGAACTACGTAAGAAGGTTAAACATGAACTTGAGTGTATAGAAAAGGATGAAGGTCATGGGGTGGAGGATTATTTACTGGCTAAGGATGCACTTGATGAATATGAGAAGAAGAAATGTAATGCGGCGATTGTAAGGAGTAGAGTGCAATATGCGATAGAGGGGGAAAGGTGTACTTCATTTTTCTTGAATTTAGAAAAAAGAAGACAAGAGAAGATTTATATTACGGAGTTAATTAATGATAAAGGGGAAAAGGTTAATGATTTGGTGGGGATTCTGGATACGGTCGAGAGATATTATGAATGCTTATTTAAAAAAGAAGAGGTTAACGATTCCTGTATGGATAAGGTGCTTGAACACGTGGATACTAAGTTAACAGAAGGGGAAAAAAACATGTGTGATGAAGATATGAGTCTAACTGACATTAAGGAGGCCATATTAGATGCTAATTGCAATAGGAGTCCGGGGTCTGATGGCCTAACTGCGGAATTTTATAAATCTTTTGCAGATTTGTTGGCTCCAATTTTAAGAAAACTGTATGAATATATTGAAAAGACTCAAGTGGTGCCAGATTCGCTGGCCACAGGAGTTTTAACCATACTGTATAAAAATAAAGGGAGTCGTGTAAATTTGGATAATTATAGACCATTGACACTTTTAAATTGTGATTATAAGATCTTAGCCAAGGTCTTAGCTAATAGAGTTAAAAAAGTTATGGGAGGAGTAATAGCAGAGACACAAGGATATAGTGTACCAGGGAGGGATATTTCTGACACAGTGGGAACAATAAGGGATGTGATAAAGCATATGGGGGAGGAAGGGGGGTTTGTGATGAGTTTGGATCTAAATAAGGCTTTTGATAGAGTTGATCATTCCTTTTTACTGCGTACACTTGGGAAATTTGGGTTTGGTGAAAGAATGATAGGTTGGATTAGATTATTGAATGGAAATGCAAGGAGCAGAGTAAAATGTAATGGGATTTTAACAGATTCTTTTCCTCTGGAGAGATCTGTTAGGCAGGGATGTCCGTTATCAGCTGCTCTTTATAGTTTATCGGTGGAGCCGCTTGCAGTAATGATTAAAGCAAACAAATTAATTCGAGGTATACGGATACCGGATGGGGGGGAGAGTGTTATACAGCAATATGCGGATGATACTACATGTACTGTGATAGATGTTGAAAGTGTGAAGAATGTAATGGAGTGTTTTGAGGTATATGGCAAGGCATCAGGGGCAAAACTTAATGTTGAAAAATCTGAAATAATGTATGTGGGGATAGATGAAAAAGTGGACTGTGGATTCCCTTTCAAAAAGGCTGAAGGTTATATAAAGACTTTAGGGGTGGTTTTGGGGGTGGATAAAGAAGGGACGAGAGATGAGACATGGACTGGGGTTTTGAATAAAATAAAACATACTCTATCGTATTGGAAGGCAAGAAAACTGTTCTTGAGGGGGAAGGTGGTGGTGATTAATTCTTTGGTGGCATCCAAATGTATCTATGTTCTAGGTTCGTTGGATATGCCACAATGGGTGTTAAAAGAATTCAATGGTTTGGTTACAGATTTCCTATGGGAGGGGAAGGGGACTAGGATTGCAAGGGCAACTCTTATCTCGGATTTAAAGGATGGGGGGTTGAAATTGGTGGATTTGGATGTGAAGAGAAAAGCAATGAGAATAAAAACTGTGCAAAAATACTTATATGGGGAGGTAGATTATGGATGGAAAAGGTTTTTTAAACATTTTTTGTACAGAAGTGGGGGTTGTGAAGAAAGTGGATTATTGATGTCATGGAAGAAGGATATGTTGGAGGGTTTGCCTGAGTTCTATAAAGAGGTGTTCTTGGCATGGGGGGAATTTCTTCCTAAGATTGAGTACACATGTACAAATAAGGACAACATATTTAATCAGCCTGTGTTTTTGAATCCGAAAATAGAGAGTGGGGGGAAGGTGCTGTACAACAAAATGTTCATGAAGGCTGGGTTAATATTGGTAAAAGATTTTCTTTACGAGGTTATACCGGGGTTTTTAAGGGGGCAGGCAATTCTGGATACTGTGTGGGAGGTTGATGATACAGTGGAGAGAAAATTAGTATTGCAGATATACGAAAGAATTAAATTATGCATTCCGGGTGAGTGGATAAAAGTGATAAATGGGGAGGGGGAATATGAGGACTTGTATGTGCTGCCAAGTCTCTATGTGGGTAAAGGATCGGGGAAACAAGTTTTATCAAAAGTAACACAGAAAAGATTGTACAAGTGTATGTTGAAGTCTGTGTGTGTGAGGCCTGCGGCTGAGAGGATGTGGAGAAAAATGTTTATTGATTTGGATGTTTCTTTGATGTGGGAGAATTTGGTTTTGTTTGGGAATAAACGAAATTGTGAGAACATGGATTTTATGATACGGCATAATCGTATATACACAAATATTATTTTACATCAGATAAACCGCGATGTACGGCGGGAATGTGATGTGTGTATGATGAAGCCAGAGTCTTTATTGCATTTATTTGTTGAATGTCCAAGTCTGACAGGTTTTTTTAAGGAAGTAAAAATTTTGTTGTGGAGGCACTGGAGAAAAGAGTTTTTAGAAAGTTTTGTATGGGATAGGTTAATATTATTTGGAGTAATGGGGAAATGTTTGGGTGTGAATGTGTACCTGTTGAATATTGTTTTGAGTTTTGTGAGGTATGCAATTTACTGTAGAAGGAATATGAAACATTTTGAAGGGAAAAAGGTGAATGTCTGGGTAATCTTTAAAGCAGGTTTAAGAAAGCAGGTGGAATTAATGTATAATGCAAAACTAGAGAAATTTGAAAGTATGTTTATAAAGGGGAGTACTTTAGTGTCTATGGAGGAGGGAGGAGGGGGAGTTAGGGTTAACTTCTGAAATGGAGTATGTCTAATGTCTATATTAGATTTTTTTGAAAGAATTATTTTGAATATTTTCTTTGTTTATTTTTTTTGATAGGGGGTGGCTTTTATCTGCCTATTTTGTGGGTGGAATTTGTTATGTCTTAGTCATGTCTGAGTTTTTTCTGTATTTTTATTTCTTTGGGTTCTTTGATTTGATAGGGGGTGAATTGTTCACCTGCCTATGTTAGGATAGTGTCTGCTGTATTGTTCATTGTAATATTGTACTGTAAATATTGTAAAAAATTGAATTTTTTGATAATAAAAAGAGAAAAAAAAAAAAAAAAAAAAAAAAAAACAAATACGCCTGATCTTGTCTGATCTCGGAAGCTAAGCAGGGATGTGCCTGGTTATTACTTGGATGGGAGACCGCCTGGGAATACCAGGTGCTGTAAGCTTTTTGTCCCAGTAGAGTGTGCTCTTGTGTCATGGAGCAACTGCCTTTTATTTATCACCCTAATAATATCATGGATTGTTATTGGACTAAATGCAGTTTGTGTGTGCTGCCCTGCCCTGATCAAATCAAATAATGGACAGTGCGTTTCCTTCAAAATATAGGCAGTACATGCAGCCTTTGTTTTTAGTCTAGGAGACAGTCAATGTCTGTAGTCCATTAGGGCACTATAAAATCCCTTCAATGTTTTGCCTGATTCTGTTAATTCCCAAGTTCCCTTTTCTCCGTTTAGATTTCCCCGTTGACCGTTTGTCCCTGTTTTGGCAGGTTTTCGCTCTCAAAAGTACACCTTTTTAATAGCAAAACAGCACAATTGGATGTTCTATGTCCACAACAATTATTTAAACCCTATCAGGTGACCATTTGTGAGGTCTGGGAAAAATGTAAGACATTTAGATTATGGGGTGTAGTTACCCTTAAATGCAAGCGTGCACCAGGAAGAGACCTTTGTTTGGTTAAGCGGTGTTTCTGTAGAACAAATGGCCACTGGAGTGATGCAAATGATCACGGTATAATTCTGCCAGGCAGGCATAGGCTACTTTGTAGTTAACATTTACTTGCGAAGGTTTTGGGAAAAGCCATTCCTTCCCTACCAGAAGAAGGTTATCATTAGCATCATCGCTAACGGCTACACAAAGTGTAGACATACGCGCGCACCGCACACATGCACACAGACAGGGGCATTCCTGTGCCGTTTCAGAAAGTTCATGGAAATACGAATCACTGATGCATTTTGTTCATGTCCTATGATTGACTTGGGCAAATGAATGCGTTTTCTAACAAGTTGAATAGATTTAGTTGATTTCTTACTAAGTTCAATAAATGTTTGAATATTGTTGAATTTCGGTTTAATGTCTGGATTCCGTGATTCGGTCCGCAACGCCTATTTTATAGGGCCCTAGTCAATGAACTTGTCATAAATCAACATAGGATATGCCCTCTCCCCCCCCCCCCCCCCAACAAGACTCAACCCTTGCTTACATTTCCAATATATATATATATATATATATATATATATATATATATATATATATATATATATATATATATATATATATATATATATATATATATATATATATATATTGGAAATGTAAGCAAGGGTTGAGCTTCTTCAGTTTGTGTCACAAAGTGGATACGTTTCTGTGTCCCTTTCAGAGTGAGTGACACATTGACTTTATATAGTGTACCAAGAGTTGTTCCCTCGGTTATGGCCATACCAGCCTGAATACGCCTGATCTTGTCCGATCTCGGAAGCTAAGCAGGGTTGGGCCTGGTTAGTACTTGGATGGGAGACCGCCTGGGAATACCAGGTGCTGTAAGCTATTTGTCCCAGTAGAGTGTGCTCTTGTGTCATGGAGCAACTGCCTTTTATTTATCACCCTAATAATATCATGGATTGTTATTGGACTAAATGCAGTTTGTGTGTGCTGCCCTGCCCTGCCCTGATCAAATCAAATAATGGACAGTGCGTTTCCCTCAAAATATAGGCAGTACATGCAGCCTTTGTTTTTAGTCTAGGAGACAGTCAATGTCTGTAGTCCATTAGGGCACTATAAAATCCCTTCAATGTTTTGCCTGATTCTGTTAATTCCCAAGTTCCCTTTTCTCCGTTTAGATTTCCCCGTTGACCGTTTGTCCCTGTTTTGGCAGGTTTTCGCTCTCAAAAGTACACCTTTTTAATAGCAAAACAGCACAATTGGATGTTCTATGTCCACAACAATGTTTAAACCCTATCAGGTGACCATTTGTGAGGTCTGGGAAAAATGTAGACATTTAGATTTTGGGGTGTAGTTACCCTTAAATGCAAGCGTGCACCAGGAAGAGACCTTTGTTTGGTTAAGCGGTGTTTCTGTAGAACAAATGGCCACTGGAGTGATGCAAATGATCACGGTATAATTCTGCCAGGCAGGCATAGGCTACTTTGTAGTTAACATTTACTTGCGAAGGTTTTGGGGAAAGCCATTCCTTCCCTACCAGAAGAAGGTTATCATTAGCATCATCGCTAACGGCTACACAAAGTGTAGATATATGCGCGCACCGCACACATGCACACCGACAGGGTCATTCCTGTGCCGTTTCAGAAAGTTCATGGAAATACGATTTCACTGATGCATTTTGTTCATGTCTTATGATTGACTTGGTTAAATTAATGCGTTTTCTAACAAGTTGAATAGATTTAGTTGATTTCTTACTAAGTTCAATAAATGTTTGAATATTGTTGAATTTCGGTTTAATGTCTGGATTCCGTGATTCGGTCCGCAACGCCTATTTTATAGGGCCCTAGTCAATGAACTTGTATAAATCAACATAGGATATGCCCTCTTCCCCTCCCCCCCCAACAAGACTCAATATATATATATATATATATATATATATATATATATATATATATATATATATATATATATATATACAGTGGGGAAAAAAAGTATTTAGTCAGCCACCAATTGTGCAAGTTCTCCCACTTAAAAAGATGAGAGAGGCCTGTAATTTTCATCATAGGTACACGTCAACTATGACAGACAAATTGAGAATTTTTTTCTCCAGAAAATCACATTGCTGGATTTTTTATGAATTTATTTGCAAATTATGGTGGAAAATAAGTATTTGGTCACCTACAAACAAGCAAGATTTCTGGCTCTCACAGACCTGTAACTTCTTCTTTAAGAGGCTCCTCTGTCCTCCACTCGTTACCTGTATTAATGGCACCTGTTTGAACTTGTTATCAGTATAAAAGACACCTGTCCACAACCTCAAACAGTCACACTCCAAACTCCACTATGGCCAAGACCAAAGAGCTGTCAAAGGACACCAGAAACAAAATTGTAGACCTGCACCAGGCTGGGAAGACTGAATCTGCAATAGGTAAGCAGCTTGGTTTGAAGAAATCAACTGTGGGAGCAATTATTAGGAAATGGAAGACATACAAGACCACTGATAATCTCCCTTGATCTGGGGCTCCACGCAAGATCTCACCCCGTGGGGTCAAAATGATCACAAGAACGGTGAGCAAAAATCCCAGAACCACACGGGGGGACCTAGTGAATGACCTGCAGAGAGCTGGGACCAAAGTAACAAAGCCTACCATCAGTAACACACTACGCCACCAGGGACTCAAATCCTGCAGTGCCCCCTGCTTAAGCCAGTACATGTCCAGGCCCGTCTGAAGTTTGCTAGAGTGCATTTGGATGATCCAGAAGAGGATTGGGAGAATGTCATATGGTCAGATGAAACCAAAATATAAATTTTGGGTAAAAACTCAACTCGTCGTGTTTGGAGGACAAAGAATGCTGAGTTGCATCAAAAGAACACCATACCTACTGTGAAGCATGGGGGTGGAAACATCATGCTTTGGGGCTGTTTATCTGCAAAGGGACCAGGACGACTGATCCGTGTATAGGAAAGAATGAATGGGGCCATGTATTGTGAGATTTTGAGTGAAAACCTCCTTCCATCAGCAAGGGCATTGAAGACGAAACGTGGCTGGGTCATTCAGCATGACAATGATCCTAAACACACCGCCCGGTTAACGAAGGAGTGGCTTCGTAAGAAGCATTTCAAGGTCCTGGAGTGGCCTAGCCAGTCTCCAGATCTCAACCCCATAGAAAATCTTTGGAGGGAGTTGAAAGTCCGTGTTGCCCAGCGACAGCCCCAAAACATCACTGCTCTAGAGGAGATCTGCATGGAGGAATGGGCCAAAATACCAGCAACAGTGTGTGAAAACCTTGTGAAGACTTACAGAAAACGTTTGACCTGTGTCATTGCCAACAAAGGGTATATAACAAAGTATTGAGAAACTTTTGTTATTGACCAAATACTTATTTTCCACCATAATTTGCAAATAAATTCATTAAAAATCCTACAATGTGATTTTCTGGATTTTTTTTCTCAATTTGTCTGTCATAGTTGACGTGTACCTATGATGAAAATTACAGGCCTCTCTCATATTTTTAAGTGGGAGAACTTGCACAATTGGTTGCTGACTAAATACTTTTTTTCCCCACTGTATATATATATATATATATATATTGGAAATGTAAGCAAGGGTTGAGCTTCTTCAGTTTGTGTCACAAAGTGGATACGTTTCTTTGTCCCTTTCAGAGTGAATGACACATTGACTTTATATAGTGTACCAAGAGTTGTTCCCTTGCTTACGGCCATACCAGCCTGAATACGCCCGATCTCGTCCGATCTCGGAAGCTATGCACGGTCGGGCCTGGTTAGTACTTGGATGGGAGACCGCCTGGGAATACCAGGTGCTGTAAGCTTTTTGTCCCAGTAGAGCGTGCTCTTGTGTCATGGAGCAACTGCCTTTTATTTATCACCCTAATAATATCATGGATTGTTATTGGACTAAATGCAGTTTGTGTGTGCTGCCCTGCCCTGATCAAATCAAATAATGGACAGTGCGTTTCCCTCAAAATATAGGCAGTACATGCAGCCTTTGTTTTTAGTCTAGGAGACAGTCAATGTCTGTAGTCCATTAGGGCACTATAAAATCCCTTCAATGTTTTGCCTGATTCCGTTAATTCCCAAGTTCCCTTTTCTCCGTTTAGATTTCCCCGTTGACCGTTTGTCCCTGTTTTGGCAGGTTTTCGCTCTCAAAAGTACACCTTTTTAATAGCAAAACAGCACAATTGGATGTTCTATGTCCACAACTATGTTTAAACCCTATCAGGTGACCATTTGTGAGGTCTGGGAAAAATGTAAGACATTTAGATTTTGGGGTGTAGTTACCCTTAAATGCAAACGTGCACCAGGAAGAGACCTTTGTTTGGTTAAGGGGTGTTGCTGTAGAACAAATGGCCACTGGAGTGATGCAAATGATCACGGTATAATTCTGCCAGGCAGGCATAGGCTACTTTGTAGTTAACATTTACTTGCGAAGGTTTTGGGGAAAGCCATTCCTTCCCTACCAGAAGAAGGTTATCATTAGCATCATCGCTAACGGCTACACAAAGTGTAGACATACGCGCGCACCGCACACATGCACACAGACAGGGGCATTCCTGTGCCGTGCCAGAAAGTTCATGGAAATACGAATCACTGATGCATTTTGTTCATGTCTTATGATTGACTTGGGCAAATGAATGTGTTTTCTAACAAGTTGAATAGATTTAGTTGATTTCTTACTAAGTTCAATAAATGTTTGAATATTGTTGCATTTCGGTTTAATGTCTGGATTCCGTGATTCGGTCCGCAACGCCTATTTTATAGGGCCTTAGTCAATGAACTTGTCATAACTCAACATAAGATATGCCCTCTTCCCCCCCCCCCAACAAGACTCAAATATATATATATATATATTGGAAATGTAAGCAAGGGTTGAGCTTCTTCAGTTTGTGTCACAAAGTGGATACGTTTCTGTGTCCCTTTCAGAGTGAGTGACACATTGACTTTATATAGTGTACCAAGAGTTGCTCCCTTTCTTACGGCCATACCAGCCTGAATACGCCTGATCTCGTCCGATCTCGGAAGCTAAGGAGGGTCAGGCCTGGTTAGTACTTGGATGGGAGACTGCCTGGGAAAACCAGGTGCTGTACGCTTTTTGTCCCAGTAGAGCGTGCTCTTGTGTCATGGAGCAACTGCCTTTTATTTATCACCCTAATAATATCATGGATTGTTATTGGACTAAATGCAGTTTGTGTGTGCTGCCCTGCCCTGATCAAATCAAATAATGGACAGTGCGTTTCCCTCAAAATATAGGCAGTACATGCAGCCTTTGTTTTTAGTCTAGGAGACAGTCAATGTCTGTAGTCCATTAGGGCACTATAAAATCCCTTCAATGTTTTGCCTGATTCCGTTAATTCCCAAGTTCCCTTTTCTCCGTTTAGATTTCCCCGTTGACCGTTTGTCCCTGTTTTGGCAGGTTTTCACTCTCAAAAGTACACCTTTTTAATAGCAAAACAGCACAATTGGATGTTCTATGTCCACAACAATGTTTAAACCCTATCAGGTGACCATTTGTGAGGTCTGGGAAAAATGTAAGACATTTAGATTTTGGGGTGTAGTTACCCTTAAATGCAAGCGTGCACCAGGAAGAGACCTTTGTTTGGTTAAGCGGTGTTGCTGTAGAACAAATGGCCACTGGAGTGATGCAAATGATCACGGTATAATTCTGCCAGGCAGGCATAGGCTACTTTGTAGTTAACATTTACTTGCGAAGGTTTTGGGGAAAGCCATTCCTTCCCTACCAGAAGAAGGTTATCATTAGCATCATCGCTAACGGCTACACAAAGTGTAGATATACGCGCGCACCGCACACATGCACACAGACAGGGGCATTCCTGTGCCGTTTCAGAAAGTTCATGGAAATACGAATCACTGATGCATTTTGTTCATGTCTTATGATTGACTTGGGCAAATGAATGCGTTTTCTAACAAGTTGAATAGATTTAGTTGATTTCTTACTAAGTTCAATAAATGTTTGAATATTGTTGAATTTCGGTTTAATGTCTGGATTCCGTGATTCGGTCCGCAACGCCTATTTTATAGGGCCCTAGTCAATGAACTTGTCATAAATCAACATAGGATATGCCCTCTCCCCCCCCCTCCCCCACAAGATTCAAATATATATATATATATATATATTGGAAATGTAAGCAAGGGTTGAGCTTCTTCAGTTTGTGTCACAAAGTGGATACGTTTCTGTGTCCCTTTCAGAGTGAGTGACACATTGACTTTATATAGTGTACCAAGAGTTGTTCCCTCGCTTACGGCCATACCAGCCTGAATACGCCCAATCTCGTCCGATCTCGGACGCTAAGCAGGGTCGGGCCTGGTTAGTACTTGGATGGGAGACCACCTGGGAATACCAGGTGCTGAAAGCTTTTTGTCCCAGTAGAGCGTGCTCTTGTGTCATGGAGCAACTGCCTTTTATTTATCACCCTAATAATATCATGGATTGTTATTGGACTAAATGCAGTTTGTGTGTGCTGCCCTGCCCTGATCAAATCAAATAATGGACAGTGCGTTTCCCTCAAAATATAGGCAGTACATGCAGCCTTTGTTTTTAGTCTAGGAGACAGTCAATGTCTGTAGTCCATTAGGGCACTATAAAATCCCTTCAATGTTTTGCCTGATTCCGTTAATTCCCAAGTTCCCTTTTCTCCGTTTAGATTTCCCTGTTTTGGCAGGTTTTCACTCTCAAAAGTACACCTTTTTAATAGCAAAACAGCACAATTGGATGTTCTATGTCCATAACCATGTTTAAACTCTATCAGGTGACCATTTGTGAGGTCTGGGAAAAATGTAAGACATTTAGATTTTGGGGTGTAGTTACCCTTAAATGCAAGCGTGCACCAGGAAGAATCCTTTGTTTGGTTAAGTGGTGTTGCTGTAGAACAAATGGCCACTGGAGTGATGTAAATGATCACGGTATAATTCTGCCAGGCAGGCATAGGCTACTTTGTAGTTAACATTTACTTGCGAAGGTTT
This sequence comes from Coregonus lavaretus, assembly GCF_964263955.1. Taxonomy (NCBI): domain Eukaryota; kingdom Metazoa; phylum Chordata; class Actinopteri; order Salmoniformes; family Salmonidae; genus Coregonus; species Coregonus lavaretus. The sequence goes on from NW_028164846.1 coordinate 126,302, forward strand.
TGGGGAAAGCCATTCCTTCCCTACCAGAAGAAGGTTATCATTAGCATCATCGCTAACGGCTACACAAAGTGTAGACATACGCGCGCACCGCTCACATGCACACAGACAGGGGCATTCCTGTGCCGTTTCAGAAAGTTCATGGAAATACGAATCACTGATGCATTTTGTTCATGTCTTATGATTGACTTGGGCAAATGAATGCGTTTTCTAACAAGTTGAATAGATTTAGTTGATTTCTTACTAAGTTCAATAAATGTTTGAATATTGTTGAATTTCGGTTAAATGTCTGGATTCCGTGATTCGGTCCGCAACGCCTATTTTATAGGGCCCTAGTCAATGAACTTGTCATAAATCAACATAGGATATGCCCTCTCCCCCCCCCCCCTCCCCCACAAGATTCAATATATATATATATATATATATATATATATATATATATATATATATATATATATATATATATATATATATATATATATTGGAAATGTAAGCAAGGGTTGAGCTTCTTCAGTTTGTGTCACAAAGTGGATACGTTTCTGTGTCCCTTTCAGAGTGAGTGACACATTGACTTTATATAGTGTACCAAGAGTTGTTCCCTCGCTTACGGCCATACCAGCCTGAATACGCCCAATCTCGTCCGATCTCGGAAGCTAAGCAGGGTCGGGCCTGGTTAGTACTTGGATGGGAGACCACCTGGGAATACCAGGTGCTGAAAGCTTTTTGTCCCAGTAGAGCGTGCTCTTGTGTCATGGAGCAACTGCCTTTTATTTATCACCCTAATAATATCATGGATTGTTATTGGACTAAATGCAGTTTGTGTGTGCTGCCCTGCCCTGATCAAATCAAATAATGGACAGTGCGTTTCCCTCAAAATATAGGCAGTACATGCAGCCTTTGTTTTTAGTCTAGGAGACAGTCAATGTCTGTAGTCCATTAGGGCACTATAAAATCCCTTCAATGTTTTGCCTGATTCCGTTAATTCCCAAGTTCCCTTTTCTCCGTTTAGATTTCCCTGTTTTGGCAGGTTTTCACTCTCAAAAGTACACCTTTTTAATAGCAAAACAGCACAATTGGATGTTCTATGTCCATAACCATGTTTAAACTCTATCAGGTGACCATTTGTGAGGTCTGGGAAAAATGTAAGACATTTAGATTTTGGGGTGTAGTTACCCTTAAATGCAAGCGTGCACCAGGAAGAATCCTTTGTTTGGTTAAGCGGTGTTGCTGTAGAACAAATGGCCACTGGAGTGATGTAAATGATCACGTTATAATTCTGCCAGGCAGGCATAGGCTACTTTGTAGTTAACATTTACTTGCGAAGGTTTTGGGGAAAGCCATTCCTTCCCTACCAGAAGAAGGTTATCATTAGCATCATCGCTAACGGCTTCACAAAGTGTAGACATACGCGCGCACCGCACACATGCACACAGACAGGGGCATTCCTGTGTCGTTTCAGAAAGTTCATGGAAATACGAATCACTGATGCATTTTGTTCATGTCTTATGATTGACTTGGGCAAATGAATGCGTTTTCTAACAAGTTGAATAGATTTAGTTGATTTCTTACTAAGTTCAATAAATGTTTGAATATTGTTGAATTTCGGTTTAATGTCTGGATTCCGTGATTCGGTCCGCAACGCCTATTTTATAGGGCCCTAGTCAATGAACTTGTCATAAATCAACATAGGATATGCCCTCTCCCCCCCCTCCCCCAACAAGACTCAAATATATATATATATATATATATATATATATATATATATATATATATATATATATATATATATATATATATATATATATATATATATATATATATATATATATATATATATATATATATATATATATATATATATATATATATATATATATATATTGGAAATGTAAGCAAGGGTTGAGCTTCTTCAGTTTGTGTCACAAAGTGGATAGTTTCTGTGTCCCTTTCAGAGTGAGTGACACATTTACTTTATATAGTGTACCAAGAGTTGTTCCCTCGCTTACGGCCATACCAGCCTGAATACGCCCGATCTCGTCAGATCTCGGAAGCTAAGCAGGTTTAGGGCTGGTTAGTACTTGGATGGGGGACCACCTTGGAATACCAGTTGCTGTAAAAGCATGTAAGAAGCTATGACGTGGACTGATAATCTGCGTTATAGGCTGAGATGTGAAGATGTGAAATATGAAGCTATGATATGGAAAAAAATAAGCTGTGAAGCTATGTGATGTGAAATATGAAGCTATGATATGTAAAAAAATAAGCTGTGAAGCTATGAGATGTGAAATATGAAGCTATGATATGTAAAAATAAGCTGTGAAGATGTGATGTGAAATATGAAGCTATGATATGTAAAAAAAAAAAAAAAAAATACGCCTGATCTCGTCTGATCTCGGAAGCTAAGCAGGGTTGTGCCTGGTTAGTACTTGGATGGGAGACCGCCTGGCAATACCAGGTGCTGTAAGCTTTTTGTCCCAGTAGAGCGTACTCTTGTGTCATGGAGCAACTGCCTTTTATTTATCACCCTAATAATATCATGGATTGTTATTGGACTAAATGCAGTTTGTGTGTGCTGCCCTGCCCTGATCAAATCAAATAATGGACAGTGCGTTTCCCTCAAAATTTAGGCAGTACATGCAGCCTTTGTTTTTAGTCTAGGAGACAGTCAATGTCTGTAGTCCATTAGGGCACTATAAAATCCCTTCAATGTTTTGCCTGATTCCGTTAATTCCCAAGTTCCCTTTTCTCCGTTTAGATTTCCCCGTTGACCGTTTGTCCCTGTTTTGGCAGGTTTTCGCTCTCAAAAGTACACCTTTTTAATAGCAAAACAGCACAATTGGATGTTCTATGTCCACAACAATGTTTAAACCCTATCAGGTGACCATTTGTGAGGTCTGGGAAAAATGTAAGACATTTAGATTTTGGGGTATAGTTACCCTTAAATGCAAGCGTGCACCAGGAAGAATCCTTTGTTTGGTTAAGCGGTGTTGCTGTAGAACAAATGGCCACTGGAGTGATGTAAATGAACACGGTATAATTCTGCCAGGCAGGCATAGGCTACTTTGTAGTTAACATTTACTTGCGAAGGTTTTGGGGAAAGCCATTCCTTCCCTACTAGAAGAAGGTTCTCATTAGCATTATCGCTAACGGCTACACAAAGTGTAGACATACGCGCGCACCGCACACATGCACACAGACAGGGGCATTCCTGTGCCGTTTCAGAAAGTTCATGGAAATACGAATCACTGATGCATTTTGTTCATGTCTTATGATTGACTTGGGCAAATGAATGCGTTTTCTAACAAGTTGAATAGATTTAGTTGATTTCTTACTAAGTTCAATAAATGTTTGAATATTGTTGAATTTCGGTTTAATGTCTGGATTCCGTGATTCGGTCCGCACCGCCTATTTTATAGGGCCCTAGTCAATGAACTTGTCATAAATCAACATAGGATATGCAACATAGGATATATATATATATTGGAAATGTAAGCAAGGGTTGAGCTTCTTCAGTTTGTGTCACAAAGTGGATACATTTCTGTGTCCCTTTCAGAGTGAGTGACACATTGACTTTATATAGTGTACCAAGAGTTGTTCGCTCGCGTATGGCCATACCAGCCTGAATACGCCTGATCTCGTCTGATCTCGGAAGCTAAGCAGGGTTGGGCCTGGTTATTACTTGGATGGGAGACTGCCTGGGAATACCAGGTGCTGTAAGCTTTTCGTCCCAGTAGAGCGTGCTCTTGTGTCATGGAGCAACTGCTTTTTATTTATCACCCTAATAATATCATGGATTGTTATTGGACTAAATGCAGTTTGTGGGTGCTGCCCTGCCCTGATCAAATCAAATAATGGACAGTGCGTTTCCCTCAAAATTTAGGCAGTACATGCAGCCTTTGTTTTTAGTCTAGGAGACAGTCAATGTCTGTAGTCCATTAGGGCACTATAAAATCCCTTCAATGTTTTGCCTGATTCCGTTAATTCCCAAGTTCCCTTTTCTCCGTTTAGATTTTCCCGTTGACCGTTTGTCCATCTTTTGGCAGGTTTTCGCTCTCAAAAGTACACCTTTTTAATAGCAAAACAGCACAATTGGATGTTCTATGTCCACAACAATGTTTAAACCCTATCAGGTGACCATTTGTGAGGTCTGGGAAAAATGTAAGACATTTAGATTTTGGGGTGTAGTTACCCTTAAATGCAAGCGTGCACCAGGAAGAGACCTTTGTTTGGTTAAGCGGTGTTGCTGTAGAACAAATGGCCACTGGAGTGATGCAAATGATCACGGTATAATTCTGCCAGGCAGGCATAGGCTACTTTGTAGTTAACATTTACTTGCGAAGGTTTTGGGGAAAGCCATTCCTTCCCTACCAGAAGAAGGTTATCATTAGCATCATCGCTAACGGCTACACAAAGTGTAGACATACGCGCGCACCGCACACATGCACACAGACAGGGGCATTCCTGTGCCGTGCCAGAAAATTCATGGAAATACGAATCACTGATGCATTTTGTTCATGTCTTATGATTGACTTGGGCAAATGAATGTGTTTTCTAACACGTTGAATAGATTTAGTTGATTTCTTACTAAGTTCAATAAATGTTTGAATATTGTTGCATTTCGGTTTAATGTCTGGATTCCGTGATTCGGTCCGCAACGCCTATTTTATAGGGCCCTAGTCAATGAACTTGTCATAAATCAACATATGATATGTCCTCTTCCCCCCCCCCCCCAACAAGAATAAAATATGTATATATATATATATATATTGGAAATGTAAGCAAGGGTTGAGCTTCTTCAGTTTGTGTCACAAAGTGGATATGTTTCTGTGTCCCTTTCAGAGTGAGTGACACATTGACTTTATATAGTGTACCAAGAGTTGTTCTCTCGCTTACGGCCATACCAGCCTGAATACGCCCGATCTCGTCAAATCTCGGAAGCTAAGCAGGTTTAGGGCTGGTTAGTACTTGGATGGGGGACCACCTTGGAATACCAGTTGCTGTAAAAGCATGTAAGAAGCTATGACGTGGACTGATAATCTGTGTTATATGTGATGTGAAATATGAAGCTATGATATGTAAAAATAAGCTGTGAAGCTATGAGATGTGAAGATGTGATGTGAAATATGAAGCTATGATATGTAAAAAATAAGCTGTGAAGATGTGATATGAAGCTATGATATGTAAAAATAAGCTGTGAAGCTATGAGATGTGAAGATGTGATGTGAAATATGAAGCTATGATATGTAAAAATAAGCTGTGAAGATGTGATGTGAAATAATGAAGCTATGATATGTAAAAAAATAAGCTGTAAAGCTATGATGGGTTATTTAAAAAAAAAAAAAAAAGTAAAAAAAAAAAATAAATAAAATAAAAATATGCCCGATCTCGTCTGATCTCGGAAGCTAAGCAGGGTCGGGCCTGGTTAGTACTTGGATGGGATACTGCCTGGGAATACCAGGTGCTGTAAGCTTTTTGTCCCAGTAGAGCGTGCTCTTGTGTCATGGAGCAACTGCCTTTTATTTATCACCCTAATAATATCATGGATTGTTATTGGACTAAATGCAGTTTGTGTGTGCTGCCCTGCCCTGATCAAATCAAATAATGGACAGTGCGTTTCCCTCAAAATATAGGCAGTACATGCAGCCTTTGTTTTTAGTCTAGGAGACAGTCAATGTCTGTAGTCCATTAGGGCACTATAAAATCCCTTCAATGTTTTGCCTGATTCCGTTAATTCCCAAGTTCCCCTTTCTCCGTTTAGATTTCCCCGTTGACCGTTTGTCCCTGTTTTGGCAGGTTTTCGCTCTCAAAAGTACACCTTTTTAATAGCAAAACAGCACAATTGGATGTTCTATGTCCACAACAATGTTTAAACCCTATCAGGTGACCATTTGTGAGGTCTGGGAAAAATGTAAGACATTTAGATTTTGGGGTGTAGTTACCCTTAAATGCAAGCGTGCACCAGGAAGAATCCTTTGTTTGGTTAAGCGGTGTTGCTGTAGAACAAATGGCCACTGGAGTGATGTAAATGATCACGGTATAATTCTGCCAGGCAGGCATAGGCTACTTTGTAGTTAACATTTACTTGCGAAGGTTTTGGGGTAAGCCATTCCTTCCCTACCAGAAGAAGGTTCTCATTAGCATTATCGCTAACGGCTACACAAAGTGTAGACATACGCGCGCACCGCACACATGCACACAGACAGGGGCATTCCTGTGCCGTTTCAGAAAGTTCATGGTAATACGAATCACTGATGCATTTTGTTCATGTCTTATGATTGACTTGGGCAAATGAATGCGTTTTCTAACAAGTTGAATAGATTTAGTTGATTTCTTACTAAGTTCAATAAATGTTTGAATATTGTTGAATTTCGGTTTAATGTCTGGATTCCGTGATTCGGTCCGCAACGCCTATTTTATAGGGCCCTAGTCAATGAACTTGTCATAAATCAACATAGGATATGCCCTCTCCCCCCCCCCCCTCCCCCACAAGATTCAAATATATATATATATATATATATATATATATATATATATATATTGGAAATGTAAGCAAGGGTTGAGCTTCTTCAGTTTGTGTCACAAAGTGGATACGTTTCTGTGTCCCTTTCAGAGTGAGTGACACATTGACTTTATATAGTGTACCAAGAGTTGTACCCTCGCTTACGGCCATACCAGCCTGAATACGCCCGATCTCGTCCGATCTCGGAAGCTAAGTAGGGTCGGGCCTGGTTAGTACTTGGATGGGAGACCGCCTGGGAATACCTGGTGCTGTAAGCTTTTTGTCCCAGTAGAGCGTGCTCTTGTGTCATGGAGCAACTGCCTTTTATTTATCACCCTAATAATATCATGGATTGTTATTGGACTAAATGCAGTTTGTGTGTGCTGCCCTGCCCTGATCAAATCAAATAATGGACAGTGCGTTTCCCTCAAAATATAGGCAGTACATGCAGCCTTTGTTTTTAGTCTAGGAGACAGTCAATGTCTGTAGTCCATTAGGGCACTATAAAATCCCTTCAATGTTTTGCCTGATTCCGTTAATTCCCAAGTTCCCTTTTCTCCATTTAGATTTCCCCGTTGACCGTTTGTCCCTGTTTTGGCAGGTTTTCGCTCTCAAAAGTACACCTTTTTAATAGCAAAACAGCACAATTGGATGTTCTATGTCCACAACAATGTTTAAACCCTATCAGGTGACCATTTGTGAGGTCTGGGAAAAATGTAAGACATTTAGATTTTGGGGTGTAGTTACCCTTAAATGCAAGCGTGCACCAGGAAGAGACCTTTGTTTGGTTAAGCGGTGTTGCTGTAGAACAAATGGCCACTGGAGTGATGTAAATGATCACAGTATAATTCTGCCAGGCAGGCATAGGCTACTTTGTAGTTAACATTTACTTGCGAAGGTTTTGGGGAAAGCCATTCCTTCCCTACCAGAAGAAGGTTATCATTAGCATCATCGCTAACGGCTACACAAAGTGTAGACATACGCGCGCACCGCACACATGCACACAGACAGGGGCATTCCTGTGCCATTTCAGAAAGTTCATGGAAATACGAATCACTGATGCATTTTGTTCATGTCTTATGATTGACTTGGGCAAATGAATGCGTTTTCTAACAAGTTGAATAGATTTAGTTGATTTCTTACTAAGTTCAATAAATGTTTGAATATTGTTGAATTTCGGTTTAATGTCTGGATTCCGTGATTCGGTCCGCAACGCCTATTTTATAGGGCCCTAGTCAATGAACTTGTCATAAATCAACATATGATATGTCCTCTTCCCCCCCCCCCCCAACAAGAATAAAATATGTATATATATATATATATATTGGAAATGGAAGCAAGGGTTGAGCTTCTTCAGTTTGTGTCACAAAGTGGATATGTTTCTGTGTCCCTTTCAGAGTGAGTGACACATTGACTTTATATAGTGTACCAAGAGTTGTTCTCTCGCTTACGGCCATACCAGCCTGAATACGCCCGATCTCGTCAAATCTCGGAAGCTAAGCAGGTTTAGGGCTGGTTAGTACTTGGATGGGGGACCACCTTGGAATACCAGTTGCTGTAAAAGCATGTAAGAAGCTATGACGTGGACTGATAATCTGTGTTATGTGAAGATGTGATGTGAAATATGAAGCTATGATATGTAAAAATAAGCTGTGAAGCTATGAGATGTGAAGATGTGATGTGAAATATGAAGCTATGATATGTAAAAAATAAGCTGTGAAGATGTGATATGAAGCTATGATATGTAAAAATAAGCTGTGAAGCTATGAGATGTGAAGATGTGATGTGAAATATGAAGCTATGATATGTAAAAATAAGCTGTGAAGATGTGATGTGAAATAATGAAGCTATGATATGTAAAAAAATAAGCTGTAAAGCTATGATGGGTTATTTAAAAAAAAAAAAAAAAGTAAACAAAAAAAATAAATAAAATAAAAATATGCCCGATCTCGTCTGATCTCGGAAGCTAAGCAGGGTCGGGCCTGGTTAGTACTTGGATGGGATACTGCCTGGGAATACCAGGTGCTGTAAGCTTTTTGTCCCAGTAGAGCGTGCTCTTGTGTCATGGAGCAACTGCCTTTTATTTATCACCCTAATAATATCATGGATTGTTATTGGACTAAATGCAGTTTGTGTGTGCTGCCCTGCCCTGATCAAATCAAATAATGGACAGTGCGTTTCCCTCAAAATATAGGCAGTACATGCAGCCTTTGTTTTTAGTCTAGGAGACAGTCAATGTCTGTAGTCCATTAGGGCACTATAAAATCCCTTCAATGTTTTGCCTGATTCCGTTAATTCCCAAGTTCCCCTTTCTCCGTTTAGATTTCCCCGTTGACCGTTTGTCCCTGTTTTGGCAGGTTTTCGCTCTCAAAAGTACACCTTTTTAATAGCAAAACAGCACAATTGGATGTTCTATGTCCACAACAATGTTTAAACCCTATCAGGTGACCATTTGTGAGGTCTGGGAAAAATGTAAGACATTTAGATTTTGGGGTGTAGTTACCCTTAAATGCAAGCGTGCACCAGGAAGAATCCTTTGTTTGGTTAAGCGGTGTTGCTGTAGAACAAATGGCCACTGGAGTGATGTAAATGATCACGGTATAATTCTGCCAGGCAGGCATAGGCTACTTTGTAGTTAACATTTACTTGCGAAGGTTTTGGGGTAAGCCATTCCTTCCCTACCAGAAGAAGGTTCTCATTAGCATTATCGCTAACGGCTACACAAAGTGTAGACATACGCGCGCACCGCACACATGCACACAGACAGGGGCATTCCTGTGCCGTTTCAGAAAGTTCATGGTAATACGAATCACTGATGCATTTTGTTCATGTCTTATGATTGACTTGGGCAAATGAATGCGTTTTCTAACAAGTTGAATAGATTTAGTTGATTTCTTACTAAGTTCAATAAATGTTTGAATATTGTTGAATTTCGGTTTAATGTCTGGATTCCGTGATTCGGTCCGCAACGCCTATTTTATAGGGCCCTAGTCAATGAACTTGTCATAAATCAACATAGGATATGCCCTCTCCCCCCCCCCCCTCCCCCACAAGATTCAATATATATATATATATATATATATATATATATATATATATATATATATATATATATATATATATATATATATATATATATATATTGGAAATGTAAGCAAGGGTTGAGCTTCTTCAGTTTGTGTCACAAAGTGGATACGTTTCTGTGTCCCTTTCAGAGTGAGTGACACATTGACTTTATATAGTGTACCAAGAGTTGTACCCTCGCTTACGGCCATACCAGCCTGAATACGCCCGATCTCGTCCGATCTCGGAAGCTAAGTAGGGTCGGGCCTGGTTAGTACTTGGATGGGAGACCGCCTGGGAATACCTGGTGCTGTAAGCTTTTTGTCCCAGTAGAGCGTGCTCTTGTGTCATGGAGCAACTGCCTTTTATTTATCACCCTAATAATATCATGGATTGTTATTGGACTAAATGCAGTTTGTGTGTGCTGCCCTGCCCTGATCAAATCAAATAATGGACAGTGCGTTTCCCTCAAAATATAGGCAGTACATGCAGCCTTTGTTTTTAGTCTAGGAGACAGTCAATGTCTGTAGTCCATTAGGGCACTATAAAATCCCTTCAATGTTTTGCCTGATTCCGTTAATTCCCAAGTTCCCTTTTCTCCGTTTAGATTTCCCCGTTGACCGTTTGTCCCTGTTTTGGCAGGTTTTCGCTCTCAAAAGTACACCTTTTTAATAGCAAAACAGCACAATTGGATGTTCTATGTCCACAACAATGTTTAAACCCTATCAGGTGACCATTTGTGAGGTCTGGGAAAAATGTAAGACATTTAGATTTTGGGGTGTAGTTACCCTTAAATGCAAGCGTGCACCAGGAAGAGACCTTTGTTTGGTTAAGCGGTGTTGCTGTAGAACAAATGGCCACTGGAGTGATGTAAATGATTACAGTATAATTCTGCCAGGCAGGCATAGGCTACTTTGTAGTTAACATTTACTTGCGAAGGTTTTGGGGAAAGCCATTCCTTCCCTACCAGAAGAAGGTTATCATTAGCATCATCGCTAACGGCTACACAAAGTGTAGACATATGCGCGCACCGCACACATGCACACAGACAGGGGCATTCCTGTGCCATTTCAGAAAGTTCATGGAAATACGAATCACTGATGCATTTTGTTCATGTCTTATGATTGACTTGGGCAAATGAATGCGTTTTCTAACAAGTTGAATAGATTTAGTTGATTTCTTACTAAGTTCAATAAATGTTTGAATATTGTTGAATTTCGGTTTAATGTCTGGATTCCGTGATTCGGTCCGCAACGCCTATTTTATAGGGCCCTAGTCAATGAACTTGTCATAAATCAACATAGGATATAACCTCTCCCCCCCCCCCCCCCCAACAAGACTCATATATATATATATATATATATATATATATATATATATATATATATATATATATTGGAAATGTAAGCAAGGGTTGAGCTTCTTCAGTTTGTGTCACAAAGTGGATACGTTTCTGTGTCCCTTTCAGAGTGAGTGACACATTGACTTTATATAGTGTACCAAGAGTTGTTCCCTCGCTTACGGCCATACCAGCCTCCGTTTGGATATTTTCGTTTAATCCATGACAATCAAGTGAAGGTATGTAGACTATGTATTCAGCCGGGGCACATACGTAAGGAATGTCCAGAATTCACTTGCCATAAATGTAGTGAACAAGGGCATTATGCCAGAGAATGTTTGAACATAGGTAATGTGTGTGAAATGTGTGACAGACCGAAAGTTAGATGTAGCTGTAAGAAGGGAAAGGATCACTTACTTTTGCAAACAATGGACCTCACTTCTGAGGAAGAGGAGGGGAGTGTGTTTATGGAGGGAGAAAAAGAGAGTGACATGGGGAGTGTGACTTCAGAGACAGTGGCAGATATGCCTGAAGAGCCTGTAATGTCTTCTGGCAAAACACGAGACGCAGTTTTGGTCTCTGCTGCTGACAAGGTGGAACAGCAGCACATGATGGGTGAATTACATACACAGGTAGAGATGGTGCAAGGTGCTTCTCAGGTGCCTGAGCCAGTTTCAAGCGTGTGTAAAAATTACACCAAAGAGCGAGCTGGGTCCACTGAAGTCACTGGCACTGTTAAAGCGCACTTTTCAAAAGGCTTCCCTGCCGCTCCAAATCAGGAGGCGGAGGATGAAATAGATAGTGAGGATCATCAGTTGTTTGCAAAAAATAAGAGGTCATTGTCGAAAACTAGGGAGATGATGGGATTTGGAAAAAAGAAAAAGAAGGTTTTGAAAGGACTTGTTTTGCTCTGATTATACCTCTGCACACATTAATAATGATTACAGTCGCATCCCTAAATGGTAACAGTTTGAGAAACATGAGCAAATTTGAGCAGGTTTTAGTGTCTGTTAAGGCAGACATGTTGTGTTTTCAAGAGACCAATTGGACAGATTCCAAAATACAGGAGATTAAGAGTAAATGGTCTGATTAAATTTTTTGTGGTGTGGCTATTTTGATAAAAAACGATGTGGTTCAAAATGTAAAACAAATATATGCTGACAATGATGGCAGACTTATTGCAATTGAATTTGAAGTGCAAAATGTAGTTTTTCGTTTAATCAATGTTTATGCTTCAAACATTGAATCTGAAAGGAGAGAAATGTTTCACAACTTAAAAACACTGTGCTCAGAAAACGGTATATTGATAGGAGACTTCAATGTGAGGTGTAGTAGAATGGATGCCTCTAGTTGTGTTAGATTCAGATATGACTCTTCTAGAAATGCATTATGGAAACTTATGAATGAGGAGAATCTAGTAGATATATGGAGGGCTGAAAATCCAAACAGAAGAGTGTTTTCTAGAAGGCAGGTGGTGCTAAAGGAATTAAAACAAAGCAGAATTGATTTATGTCTAGCAAAACAAGAATTGGTGCAGCATGTTAAGAAGATGTCATATAACTTTACAGCATATAGTGATCACGCAGTAATGTCATTTCAAATGGGTTTTGGTGTGGAGAGGAGAGGGGGAGGTGTCTGGTGTTTAAATGCCAGTCTGTTAAAGGAGGAAGGATATAGAAATGAAATTGTTGAATGTATTAATGATGAAATGTCTAATGTACTGTTAAAAGAGAATGTGTGTTTATGGTGGGAGGAAGTGAAAGGAAAAGTAAAAAACAGGAGTATTAGGTATGCTAGAAATCACAACCGGTTAGATAAGCAGAAAGAAACAATGCTTAGAAATAGGATGTTGCATGAACTTGAAAAGGCTGATACTGATCCAGACTATGATGTTGTGAACTATTTGAAAATCCATGCAGAGCTGGGTCGTTATGAAAAAAAGAAATGTTTGGGTGCTATTGTTAGGAGTAGGGCACAGTACGCTTTGGAGGGAGAGAAATGTACATCCTTTTTTTTGGGGCTTGAAAAAAGAAAACAAACTAAGAGTTACATTGTAGAGTTGGAAGATGAAAAAGGTGTAAAGGTAAACGATTTTGTTGAGATCTTAGATACAGTTGAATCCTTTTACAGAAATCTTTACAAAAAGAATGATGTAGATAAAGTGTGTGTTGAAAAAGTGTTGGATACAATTAGTGCCAAAGTATCTCAGGTAGATAGAATGATGTGTGATGAAGAGATTTCGATTATGGAAATCAAGGAAGCAATTGTTAACACTCAAGGCAATAAAAGTCCGGGTTTGGATGGTTTAACAAATGAGTTCTATAAAGTCTTTGTAGATATTTTGGCACCCATTTTAGGGAAGGTGTTTCATTATATGGAAGACAATAAGGAAATCCCTGAGTCTATGTCAACTGGTATGTTAACGATTTTATTCAAGAATAGGGGCAGTAGATTAAAGTTAGAAAATTATAGGCCTATTAGTCTTCTAAATTTGGATTATAAGATATTGACTAAAGTGTTAGCGAATAGGATGAAAAAGGTGATTGGGAGTATTATTGCATCAACACAAGCCTACGGTATACCTGGAAGAGATGTTGCAGATGTAATTTGTACAATTAGAGATGTTGTTAATCAAATGAAAAATGAAGGCGGTATAGTATTAAGTTTGGATTTTAACAAAGCTTTTGATAGAGTGGAGCATAGCTTCCTATTACAGACTATGGAGAGGTTTGGTTTTGGGCCAAAGTTTGTATCTTGGATCAACCTGTTGTATAGCGGGGCTAAAAGTTGTGTCAAATGTA
>NW_028164846.1:145000-152500 GCF_964263955.1 Coregonus lavaretus
AGATGTGAAGATGTGAAATATGAAGCTATGATATGGAAAAAAATAAGCTGTGAAGCTATGAGATGTGATGTGAAATATGAAGCTATGATATGTAAAAATAAGCTGTGAAGCTATGAGATGTGAAATATGAAGCTATGATATGTAAAAATAAGCTGTGAAGCTATGAGATGTGAAATATGAAGCCATGATATGTAAAAATAAGCTGTGAAGCTATGAGATGTGAAATATGAAGCTATGATATGTAAAAATAAGCTGTGAAGCTATGTGATGTGAAATATGAAGCTATGATATGTAAAAAAATATATAAGCTGTAAAAAAGCTATGATGGGTTAATTCTTTAAAAAAAAAAAATACGCCTGATCTCGTCCGATCTCGGAAGCTAAGCAGCGTCGGGCCTGGTTAGTACTTGGATGGGAGACCGCCTGGGAATACCAGGTGCTGTAAGCTTTTTGTCCCAGTAGAGCGTGCTCTTGTGTCATGGAGCAACTGCCTTTTATTTATCACCCTAATAATATCATGGATTGTTATTGGACTAAATGCAGTTTGTGTGTGCTGCCCTGCCCTGATCAAATCAAATAATGGACAGTGCGTTTCCCTCAAAATATAGGCAGTACATGCAGCCTTTGTTTTTAGTCTAGGAGACAGTCAATATCTGTAGTCCATTAGGGCACTATAAAATCCCTTCAATGTTTTGCCTGATTCTGTTAATTCCCAAGTTCCCTTTTCACCGTTTAGATTTCCCCGTTGACCGTTTGTCCCTGTTTTGGCAGGTTTTCGCTCTCAAAAGTACACCTTTTTAATTGCAAAACAGCACAATTGGATGTTCTATGTCCACAACAATGTTTAAACCCTATCAGGTGACCATTTGTGAGGTCTGGGAAAAATGTAAGACATTTAGATTTTGGGGTGTAGTTACCCTTAAATGCAAGCGTGCACCAGGAAGAGACCTTTGTTTGGTTAAGCGGTGTTGCTGTAGAACAAATGGCCACTGGAGTGATGCAAATGATCACGGTATAATTCTGCCAGGCAGGCATAGGCTACTTTGTAGTTAACATTTACTTGCGAAGGTTTTGGGGAAAGCCATTCCTTCCCTACCAGAAGAAGGTTATCATTAGCATCATCGCTAACGGCTACACAAAGTGTAGATATACGCGTGCACCGCACACATGCACACAGACAGGGGCATTCCTGTGCCGTTTCAGAAAGTTCATGGAAATACGAATCACTGATGCATTTTGTTCATGTCTTATGATTGACTTGGGCAAATGAATGCGTTTTCTAACAAGTTGAATAGATTTAGTTGATTTCTTACTAAGTTCAATAAATGTTTGAATATTGTTGCATTTCGGTTTACTGTCTGGATTCCGTGATTCAGTGCGCAACGCCTATTTTATAGGGCCCTAGTCAATGAACTTGTCATAAATCAACATAGGATATGCCCTCTTCCCCCCCCCCCCAACAAGACTCAAATATATATATATATATATATATATATATATATATATATATATATATATATATATATATATATATATATTGGAAATGTAAGCAAGGATTGAGCTTCTTCAGTTTGTGGCACAAAGTGGATACGTTTCTGTGTCCCTTTCAGAGTGAGTGACACATTGACTTTATATAGTGTACCAAGAGTTGTTCCCACGCTTACGGCATACCAGCCTGAATACGCCCCTTTCGGTAATTGAGGAAGTGGTTACAGGTGCGGTGGTATTGGAGGAGAAGGAGAGGGAATTGGTTGCTGCGTTTTGAAATCTTTTTTTGTTTGGTTATTTATGTGGAATTTGATTTTTGTTTTGATTTATTAGTAGAGTTGTTTCTCCCCTAGCAGCTTTTGCTGGGGGGGGAAGGAAAGGAGGGAAAATACAGATATAATTAGTTAATCGGACGGACAACAATGGATACAACGACCTACGCGATGGAACAGACAAAGAGTACTGGACATGGAGGAAAAGTTCCTGATGCACCATCATCGAGGGAAAAGTCCTATGATAAGACTTGTACGGTGGCGGTGGATATCACTGGGGAAAAGAAATTAACGATGATGGAATTGCTGAGAGGGATAAAGGAGGCGTGTGGAACGGTGATAGGGTGCAGATTTAAAGGTGATCAGAAGTATGAGATTACGATGTCCCATGTCCATGGGAAGGAGAGGTTAATGGATGGACTAAAAATCAAATCGTGCACGGTAATGGCGAGGGACATTTCAGCGGATGAGCTGGTGGTGTCCTTCATGAATTTACCAGTGTATATTAGTGACGATACTATCGTGGCAAAATTGGAAGGATGGGGTGTGAAGGCGGTTTCTGGGATTAAGAGGAGATTATGGCCAGGAACAGAGATCGCTGATGGCACAAGATTCTGTAAAGTCCGGTTTACAGACGTGGTGCGCTCACTACCATATTCTACCAAGTTCGAGACGTTGGAGGGGACTGAGTACTTTCGAGTGATACATGACAGGCAAGTTAAAGTGTGCCGAATTTGTATTCAGTCTGGCCACGTAGTACGGGACTGTCCTGATTTTCTATGTCGGAGATGCGGAGCACAAGGGCACTATGCAAGAGAGTGCGTCGAGAGAGAGGAGAGACCATGTAATGGATGTGGGGAGAGAAGAATGCGCTGTACGTGTACTGGGCCAACAGATGGTGAAGACATGGAACAACAGGAGGAGGAGATGGAAGAAGAGAGAGTGGAGGAGGGGGAAAAAGGAGGCAAGGATGGTGGAGGAGGAGGAGATGGTGAATCTACTGCGACAGAGGGGGATGGAATTGGGGCGAGCATGGATGTCGAATTCCTAGATGTCTACTGCACAGATGGAAAGGAGCCTGATGGTGGAGGAGGAGGAGGAGGTGAGCAGGAAACGGAAACATCTGAAGGTGAGGGAGATGAAGATAATGGAGGGGTTGTACCTGACACTATTCCTGAAAGTATGGATGTGAAGGGGGGATCCGCGAAGAGGAAGGACTCTGAGAGTGAAGTGTCCGCGGGTGAAGTCCAAAGGGTGAGGGAAGAAGCAAAGGAAAGTAGGAAGAGCAAGATCAAGAAGAAGAAGAAAAAGACTGGGTCTTGATGATGGGAAAAATCAACATATTAATTGTACTTATGGTGAGTGTTGTATCTGTTAATATTAATGGACTAAGGAATATGGGAAAGTTAGAACAGACAGTGAGTCTACTACAGGCTGATATTTTATGCTTCCAAGAGACACACTGGACTGACAGTATGATGGATGGAGTAAGAAAGAGATGGATGGATTTGATTTATTATAATAATGGTGGGGAGAGGACGTGTGGGGTTGCTATATTAATTAAGAGGGATAGTGTACAGAATATTAGGCAAGTGTATGCGGATAAAGAGGGTAGACTTTTGAGTGTTAAATTTGAATTTCTAAATGTGCAATACACTTTATTGAATGTTTATGCACCTAATAATGAGAGTGACCGAGAAGTATTTTTTAAGGCACTTGAGCAACATTGTGTGGGTAACTGTATATTGGTTGGGGATTTTAACGTTAGATTGACAAAACTGGACACGTCAAGGAGTACTTTGTTGCGCTCTGACATGTCTAGGCGAGTATTGTTGGGGATAATGAAGGATCATTGTCTGAGTGATGTATGGAGGGGAATGCATCCAGGTCAGAGAGTTTTTTCAAGGAGGCAGGTTGTTTTGAAGGTTCTCAGGCAAAGCCGCATAGATTATTGTTTAGCGGCGGAAAATGTTGTGCAATATATACAAAAGATTAGGTATGATTTTAATACATTAAGTGATCATGCCTCTCTTGGTTTCCTGCTGGGTCCTAGTGTGCCTTCTAGAGGGGGTGGTGTATGGTGTTTGAATGCTGAGCTACTAAAAGAAGGAAAATATATTGATATGATTTCTGATTGTATAAATAGAGAAATATTGAGTGATGTTAAAAGTGTTAATATTGGATTGTGGTGGGAGGGTCTAAAAGAGAAGATTAGAGGGTTGAGCATTAAATATGCAAGACGAAGGAATTTTCTTTTAAAGAGGGAGAGGATAGCTTTGAATAAAAGACTAGACATTGAGCTGGGAAAAGTTGATACGGTGGAGGGTTATGATATGGCAGGTTTTATGGAAGCTCAGGCTGCGGTACATAACTTTGAAAAGAGTGAATGTATGGGGGCAATAGTAAGGAGTAGGGTACAGTATGCCATAGAAGGAGAGAAATGTACATCCTTCTTTTTAGGGTTAGAAAAGAAGAAGCAGGCTAGAAACTATATTACAGAAATTGAGAATGAGAGGGGGGAGACAGTGAATGACCTGGTGGGGATTTTAGATACAATAGAATGTTTTTATAGTAATCTGTTTAAAAAAGAATGCAATGATCAAGGATGTATAGAAGAGGTGTTGAGCTATGTAGATGCCAGAATATCAGAGGATGAAAGACTCATGTGTGACACAGACTTGGCGGTCACAGAGATACGGGAGGCGATTTTGTCTGCTCATAGAAATAAGAGCCCTGGCTCTGATGGGCTGACAAGTGAGTTTTACAAAACATTTGTGGATATACTGGCACCTGTTTTATTAGATGTGTACAAATATATGGAGCAATCTCAGGAAGTCTCGGAGTCGATGGCGACTGGCTTAATAACTATAATATATAAAAACAAGGGAAGTAGGAAAAGATTAGAAAATTTTAGGCCTTTATCTATTTTAAATGTAGATTATAAGATCTTAACTAAGGTGTTGGCTAACAGAATTAATAAAGTAATGGGAAGTATTATTTCAGAGACACAGGCTTACAGTGTTCCTGGTAGAGAAATAGCAGACATTATTTGCACTTTAAGGGATGTCATAAGACATATGAAGGGTGAGGGAGGTGTAGTATTGAGCATTGATTTAAATAAAGCTTTTGATAGAGTAGAACATTCATTTCTAATGCAGACGCTTAAAACTTTTGGATTTGGGAGCAGAATGGTGGCCTGGATACAGCTGCTATACGGTGCTGCAGTAAGTAGAGTAAAATGTAACGGATTACTTACTGATGCTTTCCCATTGGAGAGGTCGGTGAGGCAAGGATGTCCATTGTCTGCGGCCTTATATTGTATGTCGGTTGAGCCTCTGGTGGCTCTCCTTAAAGCAGACCACCAGATCCGAGGCGTTTCTATTCCAGGGGGTGGAGTCAGCATTGTGCAGCAATATGCAGATGACACTACAATTACTGTTAGAGATGTGGAAAGTGTAAATAGAGTGATGGAGTGTTTTGAGCTCTTTGGGAAAGCATCAGGTGCTAAGATTAATGTAGAAAAGACTGAGGTTTTGTATGTGGGGCTAGTGAATGATAATGGGTGTAGGTATCATTTTAAAAGAGCTAATGGTTATTTTAAAGCGTTGGGAGTTATTTTGGGTATTGATGAAAAGGAGGCATGTGATAGGACTTGGGCAGGTGTATTGAATAAAATCAAACAAACTCTGGCATTTTGGAGATGGAGGAATTTAAAATTGAAAGGAAAGGTAGTGGTAACAAATTCTTTACTAATATCTAAATGTGTATATGTCATGAATGTGCTTCAGATGCCTGAGTGGGTTTTAAAAGAACTTAATTCTATTGTTTCTAACTTCTTGTGGGATGGCAAAGGGGCTAGAATATCTAGGTCTACACTTGCTGCAGAGTATAAAGATGGGGGTCTAAAATTAGTGGACATAGACGTGAAAAGAAAAGCATTAAGAATTAAAATTATACAGAAGTATTTATATGGGGAGGAAGAATATGGGTGGAAGAGGTTCTTTAGGAATTATTTGTATAATAATGGTGGATGTGAAGAGAGTGGGTTATT
This sequence comes from Coregonus lavaretus, assembly GCF_964263955.1. Lineage (NCBI taxonomy): Eukaryota > Metazoa > Chordata > Actinopteri > Salmoniformes > Salmonidae > Coregonus > Coregonus lavaretus. Next base: position 150,811 of record NW_028164846.1, read on the forward strand.
AATGATATGGAAAAAGCCTATGTATGAACAAGTTCCTCTGTTTTATCAGGAAGTGTTACGTGCATGGGGAGAATTTCTTCCTCGTGTAAAATATGTGTGTGAACATAAGGATATAATACTGAATCAACCTGTGTTTTTAAATCCCAAAATTATGTTCAAGGATGAAGTGTTGTATAATCCCCTTTTTATGAGGGCTGGACTGAGACTTATTAAAGACTTTGTATATGAAGTTATTCCTGGGTTTCTAAGAGACCAGGCCATTTATGACAATGTGAAGGATGTGGATGATACAGTTTGGAAAGGTACTATATTGAATGGATTTGAACGGGTGAAAAGTAGCATTCCAGCAGAATGGGTTTCTGTCATTAATGGAGATGGAATTTGGGAAGATTTATATGTATTACCGAATTTATATATTGACAATGGGGATAAATGGAAAACATTGTCTAGTGTCAGAACAAATGTTTTTTATAAACAATTACTGGTTACTGACAGGCCTGCTGCTGAGAAGAGGTGGGTAGAACTGTTTCCGAAGATGGATCGAAAAGTATTATGGAAAAACTTATACTTACATGGGAATAAATTGGAATGTGAAAATAACGATTTTAAAATAAGACATAATCGGATATACACAAAAGTAGTGCTGCATCAAATAAATAAAGAAATAAAAAGGGAATGTGATATATGTGGTAAGGCACCAGAAAATTTATTACACTTATTTGTAGAATGCGAGGATTTAAAAGATATGTTTTGTAAAGTAAAGGAAATAATATGTAAAAACTGGGGGAGTGGTTTGTTGGAAAAGAATGCGTGGGAGGAATTGGTTTTATTTGGAGTGGGAGATGAATGTAAAGGGGTTAATGTGAGGTTGTTGAATATTGTATTGAGTTTTGTTAGGTATGCTATTTTTTGTGGGAGGAATTATGCTTATTTTGAAGGGAGGAGGGTAAGGGTGTGGGGTATTTTTGTAGCTTTGTTTAAGAAGCACATCGATATGTTTTATAGTTATGGATTGGAAGATTTTGATGAACTTTTTGTAGAGGGGAGTGGGTTAATTGCAAGGGTGGATGGTGGAGGAATCACTTATAATTTTTGAAAGGAATATTTTGATATTTTCTATGTTTATTTTTATTTGACAGGGAGATGCTTTTAAATCTGCCTATTTAATATGTGGAATTTGTTATGTCTTAGTCATGTCTGGTTTTTGTATACTAGTTTTTTGTTTTTTATTTCTTTGGGTTCTTTGATTTGATAGGGGGTGAATTGTTCGCCTGCCTATGGTAGAATAGTTTCTAGTGTATGGTTTTTGAATATAACACTGTACATGGTATAATATAAGTGTATTTGATGAATATTTTACAATAAAAAAAAATAATAATAATAAAAAAAAAAAAAAAAAAAAAATACACCCGATCTCGTCCGATCTCGGAAGCTAAGCAGGGTCGGGCCTGGTTAGTACTTGGTTGGGAGACCGCCTGGGAATACCAGGTGCTGTAAGCTTTTTGTCCCAGTAGAGCGTGCTCTTGTGTCATGGAGCAACTTCCTTTTATTTATCACCCTAATAATATCATGGATTGTTATTGGACTAAATGCAGTTTGTGTTTGCTGCCCTGCCCTGATCAAATCAAATAATGGACAGTGTGTTTCCCTCAAAATATAGGCAGTACATGCAGCCTTTGTTTTTAGTCTA
>NW_028164846.1:155000-170000 GCF_964263955.1 Coregonus lavaretus
GTGTGCTGCCCTGCCCTGATCAAATCAAATAATGGACATTGCGTTTCCCTCAAAATATAGGCAGTACATGCAGCCTTTGTTTTTAGTCTAGGAGACAGTCAATGTCTGTAGTCCATTAGGGCACTATAAAATCCCTTCAATGTTTTGCCTGATTCCGTTAATTCCCAAGTTCCCTTTTCTCTGTTTAGATTTCCCCGTTGACCGTTTGTCCCTGTTTGGCAGGTTTTCGCTCTCAAAAGTACACCTTTTTAATAGCAAAACAGCACAATTGGATGTTCTATGTCCACAACAATGTTTAAACCCTATCAGGTGACCATTTGTGAGGTCTGGGAAAAATGTAAGACATTTAGATTTTGGGGTGTAGTTACCCTTAAATGCAAGCGTGCACCAGGAAGAGACCTTTGTTTGGTTAAGCGGTGTTTCTGTAGAACAAATGGCCACTGGAGTGATGCAAATGATCACGGTATAATTCTGCCAGGCAGGCATAGGCTACTTTGTAGTTAACATTTACTTGCGAAGGTTTTGGGGAAAGCCATTCCTTCCCTACCAGAAGAAGGTTATCATTAGCATCATCGCTAACGGATACACAAAGTGTAGACATACGCGCGCACCGCACACATGCACACTGACAGGGGCATTCCTGTGCTGTTTCAGAAAGTTCATGGAAATACGAATCACTGATGCATTTTGTTCATGTCTTATGATTGACTTGGGCAAATGAATGTGTTTTCTAACAAGTTGAATAGATTTAGTTGATTTCTTACTAAGTTCAATAAATGTTTGAATATTGTTGAATTTCGGTTTAATGTCTGGATTCCGTGATTCGGTCCGCAACGCCTATTTTATAGGGCCCTAGTCAATGAACTTGTCATAAATCAACATAGGATATGCCCTCTCCCCCCCCCCCCCAACAAGACTCAAATATATATATATATATATATATATATATATTGGAAATGTAAGCAAGGGTTGAGCTTCTTCAGTTTGTGTCACAAAGTGGATACGTTTCTGTGTCCCTTTCAGAGTGAGTGACACATTTACTTTATATAGTGTACCAAGAGTTGTTCCCTCGCTTACGGCCATACCATCCTGAATACACCCCTTTTTGGAATTTCAGGAAGTGGATGAGCGGCAGGTGTCTGAGTGCTTGAGAGAGGATATCGTTTTTTGGAGGTTTATTTGATTTATAAGTTTGAAAGTTTTTGTGTGATTGTAGTTGATTTTCTTTGAAACTTTTTTGTTATTATCCCCCATCGGCGTGAGCTGTTTGGGGGATATTGATTAAAATAACCGGATGGACAACATGGCGACAACATCAAGAATACAAACGACGACGAGAAAGGACAACAGTGAAATCAGAATTTCAAATGAAGAACTGAAGAAAAGAAAGTATGAGAAGGAACTGACGGTGAACGTAGAAATAATTGGAGAAGGGAAAATAACAACGATGGAATTGCTGAGAGGAATAAGGGAAGTTTGTGGAACAATACTTGGATGTAGAATGAGAGACGGAAATAAGTATGAAATAACAATGTCTCATGTAAAGGGAAAAGAAAGACTAATGGACAGGCTAAAGATAAAGAACTGTCAAATCATGGCTAAAGAGCTAGGGAACGATGAGCTTGTGGTGTCCTTTTTGAACTTGCCTGCATACATTACAGATGGGGAGATATATGAGAAACTAAGAGGCTGGAAAGTGAAGGCGACCACGCCAATCAAGAGGAGGATGTGGCCAGGAACAGACATTGTAGACGGGACGAGATTTTGCAAGTTGAAGTTCACAGACAATGTGCAATCCTTGCCATATTCCACCAAATTTAACACTGTCGAGGGATTTGAATATTTTCGTGTAATCCATGACAATCAAGTGAAGGTATGTAGACTATGTATTCAGCCGGGGCACATACTTAAGGAATGTCCAGAATTCACTTGCCATAAATGTAGTGAACAAGGGCATTATGCCAGAGAATGTTTGAACATAGGTAATGTGTGTGAAATGTGTGACAGACCGAAAGTTAGATGTAGCTGTAAGAAGGGAAAAGATCACTTACTTTTGCAAACAATGGACCTCACTTCTGAGGAAGAGGAGGGGAGTGTGTTTATGGAGGGAGAAAAAGAGAGTGACATGGGGAGTGTGACTTCAGAGACAGTGGCAGATATGCCTGAAGAGACTGTAATGTCTTCTGGCAAAACAAGAGACGCAGTTTTGGTCTCTGCTGCTGACAAGGTGGAACAGCAGCACATGATGGGTGAAATACATACACAGGTAGAGGTGGTGCAAGGTGCTTCTCAGGTGCCTGAGCCAGTTTCAAGCGTGTGTAAAAATTACACCAAAGAGCGAGCTGGGTCCACTGAAGTCACTGGCACTGTTAAAGCGCACTTTTCAAAAGGCTTCCCTGCCGCTCCAAATCAGGAGACGGAGGATGAAATAGATAGTGAGGATCATCAGTTGTTTGCAAAAAATAAGAGGTCATTGTCGAAAACTAGGGAGATGATGGGATTTGGAAAAAAGAAAAAGTAGGTTTTGAAAGGACTTGTTTTGCTCTGATTATACCTCTGCACACATTAATAATGATTACAGTCGCATCCCTAAATGGTAACAGTTTGAGAAACATGAGCAAATTTGAGCAGGTTTTAGTGTCTGTTAAGGCAGACATGTTGTGTTTTCAAGAGACCAATTGGACAGATTCCAAAATACAGGAGATTAAGAGTAAATGGTCTGATTTAATTTTTTGTAGTCATGGAAGTGATAAAACATGTGGTGTGGCTATTTTGATAAAAAACGATGTGGTTCAAAATGTAAAACAAATATATGCTGACAATGATGGCAGACTTATTGCAATTGAATTTGAAGTGCAAAATGTAGTTTTTCGTTTAATCAATGTTTATGCTTCAAACATTTAATCTGAAAGGAGAGAAATGTTTCACAACTTAAAAACACTGTGCTCAGAAAACTGTATATTGATAGGAGACTTTAATGTGAGGTGTAGTAGAATGGATGCCTCTAGTTGTGCTAGATTCAGATATGACTCTTCTAGAAATGCATTATGGAAACTTATGAATGAGGAGAATCTAGTAGATATATGGAGGGCTGAAAATCCAAACAGAAGAGTGTTTTCTAGAAGGCAGGTGGTGCTAAAGGAATTAAAACAAAGCAGAATTGATTTATGTCTAGCAAAACAAGAATTGGTGCAGCATGTTAAGAAGATGTCAAATAACTTTACAGCATATAGTGATCACGCAGTAATGTCATTTCAAATGGGTTTTGGTGTGGAGAGGAGAGGGGGAGGTGTCTGGTGTTTAAATGCCAGTCTGTTAAAGGAGGAAGGATATAGAAATGAAATTGTTGAATGTATTAATGATGAAATGTCTAATGTACTGTTAAAAGAGAATGTGTGTTTATGGTGGGAGGAAGTGAAAGGAAAAGTAAAAAACAGGAGTATTAGGTATGCTAGAAATCACAACCGGTTAGATAAGCAGAAAGAAACAATGCTTAGAAATAGGATGTTGCATGAACTTGAAAAGGCTGATACTGATCCAGACTATGATGTTGTGAACTATTTGAAAATCCATGCAGAGCTGGGTCGTTATGAAAAAAAGAAATGTTTGGGTGCTATTGTTAGGAGTAGGGCACAGTACGCTTTGGAGGGAGAGAAATGTACATCCTTTTTTTGGGGCTTGAAAAAAGAAAACAAACTAAGAGTTACATTGTAGAGTTGGAAGATGAAAAAGGTGTAAAGGTAAACGATTTTGTTGAGATCTTAGATACAGTTGAATCCTTTTACAGAAATCTTTACAAAAAGAATGATGTAGATAAAGTGTGTGTTGAAAAAGTGTTGGATACAATTAGTGCCAAAGTATCTCAGGTAGATAGAATGATGTGTGATGAAGAGATTTCGATTATGGAAATCAAGGAAGCAATTGTTAACACTCAAGGCAATAAAAGTCCGGGTTTGGATGGTTTAACAAATGAGTTCTATAAAGTCTTTGTAGATATTTTGGCACCCATTTTAGGGAAGGTGTTTCATTATATGGAAGAGAATAAGGAAATCCCTGAGTCTATGTCAACTGGTATGTTAACGATTTTATTCAAGAATAGGGGCAGTAGATTAAAGTTAGAAAATTATAGGCCTATTAGTCTTCTAAATTCGGATTATAAGATATTGACTAAAGTGTTAGCGAATAGGATGAAAAAGGTGATTGGGAGTATTATTGCATCAACACAAGCCTACGGTATACCTGGAAGAGATGTTGCAGATGTAATTTGTACAATTAGAGATGTTGTTAATCAAATGAAAAATGAAGGCGGTATAGTATTAAGTTTGGATTTTAACAAAGCTTTTGATAGAGTGGAGCATAGCTTCCTATTACAGACTATGGAGAGGTTTGGTTTTGGGCCAAAGTTTGTATCTTGGATCAACCTGTTGTATAGCGGGGCTAAGAGTTGTGTCAAATGTAACGGAGTGTTAACAGATACTTTCCCTGTAGAGAGGTCAGTAAGGCAGGGCTGTCCTTTGTCAGCTCTGTTGTACAGTGTTTCTACAGAACCGTTAGCTACATTAATAAATAGTAATAAAGAGGTAAGGGGTGTCGGAATCCCAGGTGGTGGTATCAGTGTTGTACATCAGTACGCTGATGACACTACTTGCACTGTGAAGGATATAGGAAGCATTGGAAGCATTATGAGAATCATAGATATATATGGTAAGGCATCGGGTGCTAAAGTTAATATAGAGAAGACTGAAATAATGTTTGTTGGGGATATCAATGCAAATAAGTGTGTGATTCCATTCAAGATAGCAAGGGATTTTATTAAAGTGCTGGGAGTAAACATTGGTGTAAAGGAGAAAGAGGCAAAAGATATAACTTGGACTGGGATCCTTAATAAAGTCAAGCTAACGTTGAATTTCTGGAAAAATAGAAAATTAAAGTTAAAAGGTAAAGTAATTGTTGCAAATGCTTTGGTATTATCTAAATTTGTGTATGTTTTGGGAGTCCTGGACATGCCTGAGTGGGTGCTAAATGAATTAAATAAGGTGGTGTCTAATTTTATATGGGATGGTAAAGGAGTTAGAATATCTCAGAAAACATTGATAGCTGACTATGTGGATGGAGGTTTAAAACTTGTAGATTTAGATGTAAAAAGAAAAGCTATTAGGATAAAAACAGTAAAGAAATATTTGTATGACAGTGAAGATTATGGCTGGAAACACTTCTTTAAGGTCTACTTAGAGGAGAGTGGTGGATGTGGAGATAATGGTTTATTGATGGGGCTTAAAAGGAAAATGTTTGAAAAGGTACCAGATTTTTATGAAGAGGTGCTAAATGCATGGGCAGAGTTGTTGCCTAATGTATATTATGAATGTGGTCATATTGACCTGATTATGAATCAACCTATATTTCTGAATGAGAAAATCAAGAACAAAGAACAAGTTTTGTATAATAAAGTATTTAGGAGTGCAGGTCTACGACAAATAAAATATTATACATATGAGGTAATTCCAGGGTTTTTACCTGAAGAAGCTATTTTTGATATTATCAAGGAATGGGATGAAGAGGTGGGAAGGGGAACAGTGAATAATATGTATGACAAGATAAAAAATAGTATACCAAGCGCATGGGTGGATTTAATAAATAGTGAAGTGGAAAGAGAAAATCTGTTTGTATTTCCTAATTTGTTCATTGGTAGCAGTAAGAAGAAAGTACATTTATCTACTATACCAGTGAAAATATTGTATAGAATAATGGTAGGAAAATGTTATAGAAGGCCGGCTGCTGAAAAATTTTGGAAAACAGTTTTTCCAGAATTGAATGAAAAAAAGATATGGGAAAATTTAAATGTAAAATATAATAGTAAGGAGTGTGAAAATAATGATTTTAAATTAAGACACAATAGAATATTTACAAAGGTGGTGTTACATCAAATTAATTGTGAAGTAAAAAGGGAATGCGATATATGTGGATGTTTCCCAGAAACGCTTATGCATTTGTTTATAGAATGTGAGGAATTAAAATATATTTTTTGTAAAGTTAAGGAAATGTTAAGTAAAAACTGGGGGGGTGATTTCTTGAAAAAGTATGTGTGGGAGGAACTTGTGTTATTTGGAGTGTCTGGTAAATGTGATGGTGTTAATGTGTGCTTGTTGAATATTGTTTTGAGTTTTGTGCGGTATGCTATTTTTTATAGGAGGAATTATGGTTTTTTTGACGGGAAGAGGGTGAAGGTGTGGGGTATTTTTATATCACTGTTTAGTAAACACATGGATATGTTGTTTAATTATGGGATGGAAGATTTTGATGAAAATTTTGTTGAGGGGTGTGGGTTGATTGCAAAGGTGGATGGTGGAGGAATCACTTAAAATTTTTGAAAGAATTATTTTGAATATTTTCTTTGTTTATTTTATTTGATAGGGGGTTGCTTTTAATCTGCCTATTTTGTGGGTGGAATTTGTTATGTCTTAGTCATGTCTGGGTTTTTTTGTATACTAGTTTTTGTTGTATTTTTATTTCTTTGGGTTCTTTGATTTGATAGGGGGTGAATAAAAAAAAAAATATATATATAAAAAAAAAAATAATAATAAAAAAATACGCCCGATCTCGTCCGATCTCGGAAGCTAAGCAGGGTCGGGCCTGGTCAGTACTTGGATGGGAGACCGCCTGTGAATACCAGGTGCTGTAAGCTTTTTGTCCCAGTAGAGCGTGCTCTTGTGTCATGGAGCAACTGCCTTTTATTTATCACCCTAATAATATCATGGATTGTTATTGGACTAAATGCAGTTTGTGTGTGCTGCCCTGCCCTGATCAAATCAAATAATGGACAGTGCGTTTCCCTCAAAATATAGGCAGTACATGCAGCCTTTGTTTTTAGTCTAGGAGACAGTCAATGTCTGTAGTCCATTAGGGCACTATAAAATCCCTTCAATGTTTTGCCTGATTCCGTTAATTCCCAAGTTCCCTTTTCTCCGTTTAGATTTCCCCGTTGACCGTTTGTCCCTGTTTTGGCAGGTTTTCGCTCTCAAAAGTACACCTTTTTAATAGCAAAACAGCACAATTGGATGTTCTATGTCCACAACAATGTTTAAACCCTATCAGGTGACCATTTGTGAGGTCTGGGAAAAATGTAAGACATTTAGATTTTGGGGTGTAGTTACCCTTAAATGCAAGCGTGCACCAGGAAGAGACCTTTGTTTGGTTAAGCGGTGTTGCTGTAGAACAAATGGCCACTGGAGTGATGCAAATGATCACGGTATAATTCTGCCAGGCAGGCATAGGCTACTTTGTAGTTAACATTTACTTGTGAAGGTTTTGGGGAAAGCCATTCCTTCCCTACCAGAAGAAGGTTATCATTAGCATCATCGCTAACGGCTACACAAAGTGTAGACATACGCGCGCACCGCACACATGCACACAGACAGGGGCATTCCTGTGCCAGAAAGTTCATGGAAATACGAATCACTGATGCATTTTGTTCATGTCTTATGATTGACTTGGGCAAATTAATGCGTTTTCTAACAAGTTTAATAGATTTAGTTGATTTCTTACTAAGTTCAATAAATGTTTGAATATTGTTGAATTTCAGTTTAATGTCTGGATTCCGTGATTCGGTCCGCAACGCCTATTTTATAGGGCCCTAGTCAATGAACTTGTCATAAATCAACATAGGATATGCCCTCTTCCCCCCCCCACCCCCCCCCCAACAAGACTCAAATATATATATATATATATATATATATATATATATATATATATATATATATATATATATATATATATATATATATATATATATATATATATTGGAAATGTAAGCAAGGGTTGAGCTTCTTCAGTTTGTGTCACAAAGTGGATACGTTTCTGTGTCCCTTTCAGAGTGAGTGACACATTGACTTTATATAGTGTACCAAGAGTTGTTCCCTCGCTTATGGCCATACCAGCCTGAATACGCCTGATCTTGTCTGATCTCGGAAGCTAAGCAGGGTTGGGCATGGTTATTACTTGGATGGGAGACCGCCTGGGAATACCAGGTGCTGTAAGCTTTTTGTCCCAGTAGAGTGTGCTCTTGTGTCATGGAGCAACTGCCTTTTATTTATCACCCTAATAATATCATGGATTGTTATTGGACTAAATGCAGTTTGTGTGTGCTGCCCTGCCCTGATCAAATCAAATAATGGACAGTGCGTTTCCCTCAAAATATAGGCAGTACATGCAGCCTTTGTTTTTAGTCTAGGAGACAGTCAATGTCTGTAGTCCATTAGGGCACTATAAAATCCCTTCAATGTTTTGCCTGATTCTGTTAATTCCCAAGTTCCCTTTTCTCCGTTTAGATTTCCCCGTTGACCGTTTGTCCCTGTTTTGGCAGGTTTTCGCTCTCAAAAGTACACCTTTTTAATAGCAAAACAGCACAATTGGATGTTCTATGTCCACAACAATGTTTAAACCCTATCAGGTGACCATTTGTGAGGTCTGGGAAAAATTTACACATTTAGATTTTGGGGTGTAGTTACCCTTAAATGCAAGCGTGCACCAGGAAGAGACCTTTGTTTGGTTAAGCGGTGTTGCTGTAGAACAAATGGCCACTGGAGTGATGCAAATGATCACGGTATAATTCTGCCAGGCAGGCATAGGCTACTTTGTAGTTAACATTTACTTGTGAAGGTTTTGGGGAAAGCCATTCCTTCCCTACCAGAAGAAGGTTATCATTAGCATCATCGCTAACGGCTACACAAAGTGTAGACATACGCGCGCACCGCACACATGCACACAGACAGGGGCATTCCTGTGCCAGAAAGTTCATGGAAATACGAATCACTGATGCATTTTGTTCATGTCTTATGATTGACTTGGGCAAATGAATGCGTTTTCTAACAAGTTGAATAGATTTAGTTAATTTCTTACTAAGTTCAATAAATGTTTGAATATTGTTGAATTTCGGTTTAATGTCTGGATTCCGTGATTCGGTCCGCAACGCCTATTTTATAGGGCCCTAGTCAATGAACTTGTCATAAATCAACATAGGATATGCCCTCTTCCCCCCCCCCCCCCCCCCAACAAGACTCAAATATATATATATATATATATATATATATTGGAAATGTAAGCAAGGGTTGAGCTTCTTCAGTTTGTGTCACAAAGTGGATACGTTTCTGTGTCCCTTTCAGAGTGAGTGACACATTGACTTTATATAGTGTACCAAGAGTTCTTCCCTCGCTTATGGCCATACCAGCCTGAATACGCCCCTTTCGGTAATTGAGGAAGTGGTTACAGGTGCGGTGGTATTGGAGGAGAAGGAGAGGGAATTGGTTGCTGCGTTTTGAAATCTTTTTTGTTTGGTAATTTATGTGGAATTAGATTTTTGTTTTGAATTATTAGTAGAGTTGTTTCTCCCCTAGCAGCTTTTGCTGGGGGGGAAGGAAAGGAGGGAAAAATACAGATATAATTAGTTAATCGGACGGACAACAATGGATACAACGACCTACGCGATGGAACAGACAAAGAGTACTGGACATGGAGGAAAAGTTCCTGATGCACCATCATCGAGGGAAAAGTCCTATGAGAAGACTTGTACGGTGGCGGTGGATATCACTGGGGAAAAGAAATTAACGATGATGGAATTGCTGAGAGGGATAAAGGAGGCGTGTGGAACGGTGATAGGGTGCAGATTTAAAGGTGATCAGAAGTATGAGATTACGATGTCCCATGTCCATGGGAAGGAGAGGTTAATGGATGGACTAAAAATCAAATCGTGCACGGTAATGGCGAGGGACATTTCAGCGGATGAGCTGGTGGTGTCCTTCATGAATTTACCAGTGTATATTAGGGACGATACTATCGTGGCAAAATTGGAAGGATGGGGTGTGAAGGCGGTTTCTGGGATTAAGAGGAGATTATGGCCAGGAACAGAGATCGCTGATGGCACAAGATTCTGTAAAGTCCGGTTTACAGACGTGGTGCGCTCACTACCATATTCTACCAAGTTCGAGACGTTGGAGGGGACTGAGTACTTTCGAGTGATACATGACAGGCAAGTTAAAGTGTGCCGAATATGTATTCAGTCTGGCCACGTAGTACGGGACTGTCCTGATTTTCTATGTCGGAGATGCGGAGCACAAGGGCACTATGCAAGAGAGTGCGTCGAGAGAGAGGAGAGACCATGTAATGGATGTGGGGAGAGAAGAATGCGCTGTACGTGTACTGGGCCAACAGATGGTGAAGACATGGAACAACAGGAGGAGGAGATGGAAGAAGAGAGAGTGGAGGAGGGGGACGTGAAGGAGGACGGGGAAAAAGGAGGCAAGGATGGTGGAGGAGGAGGAGATGGTGAATCTACTGCGACAGAGGGGGATGGAATTGGGGCGAGCATGGATGTCGAATTCCTAGATGACTACTGCACAGATGGAAAGGAGCCTGATGGTGGAGGAGGAGGAGGAGGTGAGCAGGAAACGGAAACATCTGAAGGTGAGGGAGATGAAGATAATGGAGGGGTTGTACCTGACACTATTCCTGAAAGTATGGATGTGAAGGGGGAATCCGCGAAGAGGAAGGACTCTGAGAGTGAAGTGTCCGCGGGTGAAGTCCAAAGGGTGAGGGAAGAAGCAAAGGAAAGTAGGAAGAGCAAGAAGAAGAAGAAAAAGACTGGGTCTTGATGATGGGAAAAATCAACATATTAATTGTACTTATGGTGAGTGTTGTATCTGTTAATATTAATGGACTAAGGAATATGGGAAAGTTAGAACAGACAGTGAGTCTACTACAGGCTGATATTTTATGCTTCCAAGAGACACACTGGACTGACAGTATGATGGATGGAGTAAGAAAGAGATGGATGGATTTGATTTATTATAATAATGGTGGGGAGAGGACGTGTGGGGTTGCTATATTAATTAAGAGGGATAGTGTACAGAATATTAGGCAAGTGTATGCGGATAAAGAGGGTAGACTTTTGAGTGTTAAATTTGAATTTCTAAATGTGCAATACACTTTATTGAATGTTTATGCACCTAATAATGAGAGTGACCGAGAAGTATTTTTTAAGGCACTTGAGCAACATTGTGTGGGTAACTGTATATTGGTTGGGGATTTTAACGTTAGATTGACAAAACTGGACACGTCAAGGAGTACTTTGTTGCGCTCTGACATGTCTAGGCGAGTATTGTTGGGGATAATGAAGGATCATTGTCTGAGTGATGTATGGAGGGGAATGCATCCAGGTCAGAGAGTTTTTTCAAGGAGGCAGGTTGTTTTGAAGGTTCTCAGGCAAAGCCGCATAGATTATTGTTTAGCGGCGGAAAATGTTGTGCAATATATACAAAAGATTAGGTATGATTTTAATACATTAAGTGATCATGCCTCTCTTGGTTTCCTGCTGGGTCCTAGTGTGCCTTCTAGAGGGGGTGGTGTATGGTGTTTGAATGCTGAGCTACTAAAAGAAGGAAAATATATTGATATGATTTCTGATTGTATAAATAGAGAAATATTGAGTGATTTTAAAAGTGTTAATATTGGATTGTGGTGGGAGGGTTTAAAAGAGAAGATTAGAGGGTTGAGCATTAAATATGCAAGACGAAGGAATTTTCTTTTAAAGAGGGAGAGGATAGCTTTGAATAAAAGACTAGACATTGAGCTGGGAAAAGTTGATACGGTGGAGGGTTATGATATGGCAGGTTTTATGGAAGCTCAGGCTGCGGTACATAACTTTGAAAAGAGTGCATGTATGGGGGCAATAGTAAGGAGTAGAGTACAGTATGCCATAGAAGGAGAGAAATGTACATCCTTCTTTTTAGGGTTAGAAAAGAAGAAGCAGGCTAGAAACTATATTACAGAAATCGAGAATGAGAGGGGGGAGACAGTGAATGATCTGGTGGGGATTTTAGATACAATAGAATGTTTTTATAGTAATCTTTTTAAAAAAGAATGCAATGATCAAGGATGTATAGAAGAGGTGTTGAGCTATGTAGATGCCAGAATATCAGAGGATGAAAGACTCATGTGTGACACAGACTTGGCGGTCACAGAGATACGGGAGGCGATTTTGTCTGCTCATAGAAATAAGAGCCCTGGCTCTGATGGGCTGACAAGTGAGTTTTACAAAACATTTGTGGATATACTGGCACCTGTTTTATTAGATGTGTACAAATATATGGAGCAATCTCAGGAAGTCTCGGAGTCGATGGCGACTGGCTTAATAACTATAATATATAAAAACAAGGGAAGTAGGAAAAGATTAGAAAATTTTAGGCCATTATCTATTTTAAATGTAGATTATAAGATCTTAACTAAGGTGCTGGCTAACAGAATTAATAAAGTAATGGGAAGTATTATTTCAGAGACACAGGCTTACAGTGTTCCTGGTAGAGAAATAGCAGACATTATTTGCACTTTAAGGGATGTCATAAGACATATGAAGGGTGAGGGAGGTGTAGTATTGAGCATTGATTTAAATAAAGCTTTTGATAGAGTAGAACATTCATTTCTAATGCAGACGCTTAAAACTTTTGGATTTGGGAGCAGAATGGTGGCCTGGATACAGCTGCTATACGGTGCTGCAGTAAGTAGAGTAAAATGTAACGGGTTACTTACTGATGCTTTCCCATTGGAGAGGTCGGTGAGGCAAGGATGTCCATTGTCTGCGGCCTTATATTGTATGTCGGTTGAGCCTCTGGTGGCTCTCCTTAAAGCAGACCACCAGATCCGAGGCGTTTCTATTCCAGGGGGTGGAGTCAGCATTGTGCAGCAATATGCAGATGACACTACAATTACTGTTAGAGATGTGGAAAGTGTAAATAGAGTGATGGAGTGTTTTGAGCTCTTTGGGAAAGCATCAGGTGCTAAGATTAATGTAGAAAAGACTGAGGTTTTGTATGTGGGGCTAGTGAATGATAATGGGTGTAGGTATCATTTTAAAAGAGCTAATGGCTATTTTAAAGCGTTGGGAGTTATTTTGGGTATTGATGAAAAGGAGGCATGTGATAGGACTTGGGCAGGTGTATTGAATAAAATCAAACAAACTCTGGCATTTTGGAGATGGAGGAATTTAAAATTGAAAGGAAAGGTAGTGGTAACAAATTCTTTACTAATATCTAAATGTGTATATGTCATGAATGTGCTTCAGATGCCTGAGTGGGTTTTAAAAGAACTTAATTCTATTGTTTCTAACTTCTTGTGGGATGGCAAAGGGGCTAGAATATCTAGGTCTACACTTGCTGCAGAGTATAAAGATGGGGGTCTAAAATTAGTGGACATAGACGTGAAAAGAAAAGCATTAAGAATTAAAATTATACAGAAGTATTTATATGGGGAGGAAGAATATGGGTGGAAGAGGTTCTTTAGGAATTATTTGTATAATAATGGTGGATGTGAAGAGAGTGGGTTATTAATGATATGGAAAAAGCCTATGTATGAACAAGTTCCTCTGTTTTATCAGGAAGTGTTACGTGCATGGGGAGAATTTCTTCCTCGTGTAAAATATGTGTGTGAACATAAGGATATAATACTGAATCAACCTGTGTTTTTAAATCCCAAAATTATGTTCAATGATGAAGTGTTATATAATCCCCTTTTTATGAGGGCTGGACTGAGACTTATTAAAGACTTTGTATATGAAGTTATTCCTGGGTTTCTAAGAGACCAGGCCATTTATGACAATGTGAAGGATGTGGATGATACAGTTTGGAAAGGTACTATATTGAATGGTTTTGAACGGGTGAAAAGGAACATTCCAGCAGAATGGGTTTCTGTCATTAATGGAGATGGAATTTGGGAAGATTTATATGTATTACCGAATTTATATATTGACAATGGGGATAAATGGAAAACATTGTCTAGGGTCAGAACAAATGTTTTTTATAAACAATTACTGGTTACTGACAGGCCTGCTGCTGAGAAGAGGTGGGTAGAACTGTTTCCGAAGATGGATCGAAAAGTATTATGGAAAAACTTATACTTACATGGGAATAAATTGGAATGTGAAAATAACGATTTTAAAATAAGACATAATCGGATATACACAAAAGTAGTGCTGCATCAAATAAATAAAGAAATAAAAAGAGAATGTGATATATGTGGTAAGGCACCAGAAAATTTATTACACTTATTTGTAGAATGCGAGGATTTAAAAGATATGTTTTGTAAAGTAAAGGAAATAATATGTAAAAACTGGGGGAGTGGTTTGTTGGAAAAGAATGCGTGGGAGGAATTGGTTTTATTTGGAGTGGGAGATGAATGTAAAGGGGTTAATGTGAGGTTGTTGAATATTGTATTGAGTTTTGTTAGGTATGCTATTTTTTGTGGGAGGAATTATGCTTATTTTGAAGGGAGGAGGGTAAGGGTGTGGGGTATTTTTGTAGCTTTGTTTAAGAAGCACATCGATATGTTTTATAGTTATGGATTGGAAGATTTTGATGAACTTTTTGTAGAGGGGAGTGGGTTAATTGCAAGGGTGGATGGTGGAGGAATCACTTATAATTTTTGAAAGAAATATTTTGATATTTTCTATGTTTATTTTTATTTGACAGGGAGATGCTTTTAAATCTGCCTATTTAATATGTGGAATTTGTTATGTCTTAGTCATGTCTGGTTTTTGTATACTAGTTTTTTGTTTTTATTTCTTTGGGTTCTTTGATTTGATAGGGGGTGAATTGTTCGCCTGCCTATGGTAGAATAGTTTCTAGTGTATGGTTTTTTGTATATAACACTGTACATGGTATAATATAAGTGTATTTGATGAATATTTTACAATAAAAAAAAAAAAAAAAAAAAAAAAATACGCCTGATCTTGTCTGATCTCGGAAGCTAAGCAGGATTGGGCCTGGTTAGTACTTGGATGGGAGACTGCCTGGGAAAACCAGGTGCTGTAAGCCTTTTGTTCCACTAGAGAGTGCTCTTGTGTCATGGAGCAACTGCCTGTTATTTATCACCCTAATAATATCATGTATTTTATTGGACTAAATGCAGTTTGTATGTGCTGCCCTGCCCTGCCCTGATCAAATTAAATAATGGACAGTG
>NW_028164846.1:172500-248000 GCF_964263955.1 Coregonus lavaretus
TTTATCACCCTAATAATATCATGGATTGTTATTGGACTAAATACAGTTTGTGTGTGCTGCCCTGCCCTGATCAAATCAAATAATGGACAGTGCGTTTCCCTCAAAATATAGGCAGTACATGCAGCCTTTGTTTTTAGTCTAGGAGACAGTCAATGTCTGTAGTCCATTAGGGCACTATAAAATCCCTTCAATGTTTTGCCTGATTCCGTTAATTCCCAAGTTCCCTTTTCTCCGTTTAGATTTCCCCGTTGACCGTTTGTCCCTGTTTTGGCAGGTTTTCGCTCTCAAAAGTACACCTTTTTAATAGCAAAACAGCACAATTGGATGTTCTATGTCCACAACTATGTTTAAACCCTATCAGGTGACCATTTGTGAGGTCTAGGAAAAATGTAAGACATTTAGATTTTGGGGTGTAGTTACCCTTAAATGCAAGCGTGCACCAGGAAGAGACCTTTGTTTGGTTAAGCGGTGTTGCGGTAGAACAAATGGCCACTGGAGTGATGCAAATGATCACGGTATAATTCTGCCAGGCAGGCATAGGCTACTTTGTAGTTAACATTTACTTGCGAAGGTTTTGGGGAAAGCCATTCCTCCCCTACCAGAAGAAGGTTATCATACGCGCGCACCGCACACATGCACACAGACAGGGGCATTCCTGTGCCAGAAAGTTCATGGAAATACATTTACATTACATTTTAGTCATTTAGCAGACGCTCTTATCCAGAGAGACTTACAGGAGCAATTAGGGTTAAGTGCCTTGCTCAAGGGCACATTTACGTCATTTAGCAGACGCTCTTATCCATACGAATCACTGATGCATTTTGTTCATGTCTTATGATTGACTTGGGCAAATGAATGTGTTTTCTAACAAGTTGAATAGATTTAGTTGATTTCTTACTAAGTTCAATAAATGTTTGAATATTGTTGAATTTCGGTTTAATGTCTGGATTCCGTGATTCGGTCCGCAACGCCTATTTTATAGGGCCCTAGTCAATGAACTTGTCAAAAATCAACATAGGATATGCCCTCTCCACCCCCCCCCGCCCCCAACAAGACTCAAATATGTATATATATATATTGGAAACGTAAGCAAGGGTTGAGCTTCTTCAGTTTGTGTCACAAAGTGGATACGTTTCTGTGTCCCTTTCAGAGTGAGTGACACATTGAATTTATATAGTGTACCAAGAGTTGTTCCATCGCTTACGGCCATACCAGCCTGAATACGCCCGATCTCGTCCGATCTCGGAAGCTAAGCAGGGTCAGGCCTTTGTTAGTACTTGGATGGGAGACCGCCTGGGAATACCAGGTGCTGTAAGCTTTTTGTCCCAGTAGAGCGCGCTCTTGTGTCATGGAGCAACTGCCTTTTATTTATCACCCTAATAATATCATGGATTGTTATTGGACTAAATGCAGTTTGTGTGTGCTGCCCTGCCCTGATCAAATCAAATAATGGACAGTGCGTTTCCCTCAAAATATAGGCAGTACATGCAGCCTTTGTTTTTAGTCTAGGAGACAGTCAATGTCTGTAGTCCATTAGGGCACTATAAAATCCCTTCAATTTTTTGCCTGATTCTGTTAATTCCCAAGTTCCCTTTTCTCCGTTTAGATTTCCCCGTTGACCGTTTGTCCCTGTTTTGGCAGGTTTTCGCTCTCAAAAGTACACCTTTTTAATAGCAAAACAGCACAATTGGATGTTCTATGTCCACAACAATGTTTAAACCCTATCAGGTGACCATTTGTGAGGTCTGGGAAAAATGTAAGACATTTAGATTTTGGGGTGTAGTTACCCTTAAATGCAAGCGTGCACCAGGAAGAGACCTTTGTTTGGTTAAGCGGTGTTGCTGTAGAACAAATGGCCACTGGAGTGATGCAAATGATCACGGTATAATTCTGCCAGGCAGGCATAGGCTACTTTGTAGTTAACATTTACTTGCGAAGGTTTTGGGGAAAGCCATTCCTTCCCTACCAGAAGAAGGTTATCATTAGCATCATCGCTAACGGCTACACAAAGTGTAGACATACGCGCGCACCGCACACATGCACACAGACAGGGGCATTCCTGTGCCAGAAAGTTCATGGAAATACGAATCACTGATGCATTTTGTTCATGTCTTATGATTGACTTGGGCAAATGAATGCGTTTTCTAACAAGTTGAATAGATTTAGTTGATTTCTTACTAAGTTCAATAAATGTTTGAATATTGTTGAATTCCGGTTTAATGTCTGGATTCCGTGATTCTGTCCGCAACGCCTATTTTATAGGGCCCTAGTCAATGAACTTGTCATAAATCCACATAGGATATGCCCTCTTCACCCCCCCACCCCCCCCCACCAACAAGACTCAAATATATATATATATATATATATATATATATATATATATATATATATATATATATATATATATATATATATATAAATATACATATATATATATATATATATATATATATATATATATATATATATATATATATTGGAAATGTAAGCAAGGGTTGAGCTTCTTCAGTTTGTGTCACAAAGTGGATACGTTTCTGTGTCCCTTTCAGTGAGTGACACATTTACTTTATATAGTGTACCAAGAGTTGTTCCCTCGCTTAAGGCCGTACCAGCCTGAATACGCCCGATCTCGTCCGATCTTGGAAGCTAAGCAGGGTCGGGCCTGGTTAGTACTTGAATGGGAGACAACCTGGGAATACCAGGTGCTGTAAGCTTTTTGTCCCAGTAGAGCGTGCTCTTGTGTCATGGAGCAACTGCCTTTTATTTATCACCCTAATAATATCATGGATTGTTATTGGACTAAATGCAGTTTGTGTGTGCTGCCCTGCCCTGATCAAATCAAATAATGGACAGTGCGTTTCCCTCAAAATATAGGCAGTACATGCAGCCTTTGTTTTTAGTCTAGGAGACAGTCAATGTCTGTAGTCCATTAGGGCACTATAAAATCCCTTCAATGTTTTGCCTGATTCCGTTAATTCCCAAGTTCCCTTTTCTCCGTTTAGATTTCCCCGTTGACCGTTTGTCCCTGTTTTGGCAGGTTTTCGCTCTCAAAAGTACACCTTTTTAATAGCAAAACAGCACAATTGGATGTTCTATGTCCACAACAATGTTTAAACCCTATCAGGTGACCATTTGTGAGGTCTGGGAAAAATGTAAGACATTTAGATTTTGGTGTGTAGTTACCCTTAAATGCAAGCGTGCACCAGGAAGAGACCTTTTTTTGGTTAAGCGGTGTTTCTGTAGAACAAATGGCCACTGGAGTGATGCAAATGATCACGGTATAATTCTGCCAGGCAGGCATAGGCTACTTTGTAGTTAACATTTACTTGCGAAGGTTTTGGGGAAAGCCATTCCTTCCCTACCAGAAGAAGGTTATCATTAGCATCATCGCTAACGGCTACACAAAGTGTAGACATACGCGCGCACCGCACACATGCACACATGCACACAGACAGGGGCATTCCTGTGCCGTGCCAGAAAGTTCATGGAAATACGAATCACTGATGCATTTTGTTCATGTCTTATGATTGACATGGGCAAATGAATGCGTTTTCTAACAAGTTGAATAGATTTAGTTGATTTCTTACTAAGTTCAATAAATGTTTGAATATTGTTGCATTTCGGTTTAATGTCTGGATTCCGTGATTCGGTCCTTAACGCCTATTTTATAGGGCCCTAGTCAATGAACTTGTCATAAATCAACATAGGATATGCCCTCTCCCCCCCCCCCCCCCCCCCAACAAGACTCAAATATATATATATATATATATATATATATATTGGAAATGTAAGCAAGGGTTGAGCTTCTTCAGTTTGTGTCACAAAGTGGATACGTTTCTGTGTCCCTTTCAGAGTGAGTGACACATTGACTTTATATAGTGTACCAAGAGTTGTTCCCTCGCTTACGGCCATACCAGCCTGAATACTCCCGATCTCGTCAGATCCCGGAAGCTAAGCAGGGTCGGGCCTGGTTAGTACTTGGATGGGAGACCGCCTGGGAATACCAGGTGCTGTAAGCTTTTTGTCCCAGTAGAGTGTGCTCTTGTGTCATGGAGCAACTGCCTTTTATTTATCACCCTAATAATATCATGGATTGTTATTGGACTAAATGCAGTTTGTGTGTGCTGCCCTGCCCTGATCAAATCAAATAATGGACATTGCGTTTCCCTCAAAATATAGGCAGTACATGCAGCCTTTGTTTTTAGTCTAGGAGACAGTCAATGTCTGTAGTCCATTAGGGCACTATAAAATCCCTTCAATGTTTTGCCTGATTCCGTTAATTCCCAAGTTCCCTTTTCTCCGTTTAGAATTCCCCGTTGACCGTTTGTCCCTGTTTTGGCAGGTTTTCGCTCTCAAAAGTACACCTTTTTAATAGCAAAACAGCACAATTGGATGTTCTATGTCCACAACAATGTTTAAACCCTATCAGGTGACCATTTGTGAGGTCTGGGAAAAATGTAAGACATTTAGATTTTGGGGTGTAGTTACCCTTAAATGCAAGCGTGCACCAGGAAGAGACCTTTGTTTGGTTAAGCGGTGTTGCTGTAGAACAAATGGCCACTGGAGTGATGCAAATGATCACGGTATAATTCTGCCAGGCAGGCATAGACTACTTTGTAGTTAACATTTACTTGCGAAGGTTTTGGGGAAAGCCATTCCTTCCCTACCAGAAGAAGGTTATCATTAGCATCATCGCTAACGGCTACACAAAGTGTAGACATACGCGCGCACCGCACAAATGCACACAGACAGGGGCATTCCTGTGCCGTTTCAGAAAGTTCATGGAAATTCGAATCACTGATGCATTTTGTTCATGTCTTATAATTGACTTGGGCAAATGAATGCGTTTTCTAACAAGTTGAATAGATTTAGTTGATTTCTTACTAAGTTCAATAAATGTTTGAATATTGTTGAATTTCGGTTTAATGTCTGGATTCCGTGATTCGGTCCGCAACGCCTATTTTATAGGGCCCTAGTTAATGAACTTGTCATATATCAACATAGGATATGCCCTCTTCCCCCCCCCCCCCCCCAACAAGACTCAAATATATATATATATATATATTGGAAATGTAAGCAAGGGTTGAGCTTCTTCAGTTTGTGTCACAAAGTGGATACGTTTCTGTGTCCCTTTCAGAGTGAGTGACACATTGACTTTATATAAGGTACCAAGAGTTGTTCCCTCGCTTATGGCCATACCAGCCTGAATACGCCCCTTTCGGTAATTGAGGAAGTGGTTACAGGTGCGGTGGTATTGGAGGAGAAGGAGAGGGAATTGGTTGCTGCGTTTTGAAATCTTTTTTTGTTTGGTAATTTATGTGGAATTTGATTTTTGTTTTGACTTATTAGTAGAGGTGTTTCTCCCCTAGCAGCTTTTGCTGGGGGGGAAGGAAAGGAGGGAAAAATACAGATATAATTAGTTAATCGGACGGACAACAATGGATACAACGACCTACGCGATGGAACAGACAAAGAGTACTGGACATGGAGGAAAAGTTCCTGATGCACCATCATCGAGGGAAAAGTCCTATGAGAAGACTTGTACGGTGGCGGTGGATATCACTGGGGAAAAGAAATTAACGATGATGGAATTGCTGAGAGGGATAAAGGAGGCGTGTGGAACGGTGATAGGGTGCAGATTTAAAGGTGATCAGAAGTATGAGATTACGATGTCCCATGTCCATGGGAAGGAGAGGTTAATGGATGGACTAAAAATCAAATCGTGCACGGTAATGGCGAGGGACATTTCAGCGGATGAGCTGGTGGTGTCCTTCATGAATTTACCAGTGTATATTAGGGACGATACTATCGTGGCAAAATTGGAAGGATGGGGTGTGAAGGCGGTTTCTGGGATTAAGAGGAGATTATGGCCAGGAACAGAGATCGCTGATGGCACAAGATTCTGTAAAGTCCGGTTTACAGACGTGGTGCGCTCACTACCATATTCTACCAAGTTCGAGACGTTGGAGGGGACTGAGTACTTTCGAGTGATACATGACAGGCAAGTTAAAGTGTGCCGAATATGTATTCAGTCTGGCCACGTAGTACGGGACTGTCCTGATTTTCTATGTCGGAGATGCGGAGCACAAGGGCACTATGCAAGAGAGTGCGTCGAGAGAGAGGAGAGACCATGTAATGGATGTGGGGAGAGAAGAATGCGCTGTACGTGTACTGGGCCAACAGATGGTGAAGACATGGAACAACAGGAGGAGGAGATGGAAGAAGAGAGAGTGGAGGAGGGGGAAAAAGGAGGCAAGGATGGTGGAGGAGGAGGAGATGGTGAATCTACTGCGACAGAGGGGGATGGAATTGGGGCGAGCATGGATGTCGAATTCCTAGATGTCTACTGCACAGATGGAAAGGAGCCTGATGGTGGAGGAGGAGGAGGAGGTGAGCAGGAAACGGAAACATCTGAAGGTGAGGGAGATGAAGATAATGGAGGGGTTGTACCTGACACTATTCCTGAAAGTATGGATGTGAAGGGGGAATCCGCGAAGAGGAAGGACTCTGAGAGTGAAGTGTCCGCGGGTGAAGTCCAAAGGGTGAGGGAAGAAGCAAAGGAAAGTAGGAAGAGCAAGAAGAAGAAGAAAAAGACTGGGTCTTGATGATGGGAAAAATCAACATATTAATTGTACTTATGGTGAGTGTTGTATCTGTTAATATTAATGGACTAAGGAATATGGGAAAGTTAGAACAGACAGTGAGTCTACTACAGGCTGATATTTTATGCTTCCAAGAGACACACTGGACTGACAGTATGATGGATGGAGTAAGAAAGAGATGGATGGATTTGATTTATTATAATAATGGTGGGGAGAGGACGTGTGGGGTTGCTATATTAATTAAGAGGGATAGTGTACAGAATATTAGGCAAGTGTATGCGGATAAAGAGGGTAGACTTTTGAGTGTTAAATTTGAATTTCTAAATGTGCAATACACTTTATTGAATGTTTATGCACCTAATAATGAGAGTGACCGAGAAGTATTTTTTAAGGCACTTGAGCAACATTGTGTGGGTAACTGTATATTGGTTGGGGATTTTAACGTTAGATTGACAAAACTGGACACGTCAAGGAGTACTTTGTTGCGCTCTGACATGTCTAGGCGAGTATTGTTGGGGATAATGAAGGATCATTGTCTGAGTGATGTATGGAGGGGAATGCATCCAAGTCAGAGAGTTTTTTCAAGGAGGCAGGTTGTTTTGAAGGTTCTCAGGCAAAGCCGCATAGATTATTGTTTAGCGGCGGAAAATGTTGTGCAATATATACAAAAGATTAGGTATGATTTTAATACATTAAGTGATCATGCCTCTCTTGGTTTCCTGCTGGGTCCTAGTGTGCCTTCTAGAGGGGGTGGTGTATGGTGTTTGAATGCTGAGCTACTAAAAGAAGGAAAATATATTGATATGATTTCTGATTGTATAAATAGAGAAATATTGAGTGATTTTAAAAGTGTTAATATTGGATTGTGGTGGGAGGGTTTAAAAGAGAAGATTAGAGGGTTGAGCATTAACTATGCAAGACGAAGGAATTTTCTTTTAAAGAGGGAGAGGATAGCTTTGAATAAAAGACTAGACATTGAGCTGGGAAAAGTTGATACGGTGGAGGGTTATGATATGGCAGGTTTTATGGAAGCTCAGGCTGCGGTACATAACTTTGAAAAGAGTGCATGTATGGGGGCAATAGTAAGGAGTAGAGTACAGTATGCCATAGAAGGAGAGAAATGTACATCCTTCTTTTTAGGGTTAGAAAAGAAGAAGCAGGCTAGAAATTATATTACAGAAATCGAGAATGAGAGGGGGGAGACAGTGAATGATCTGGTGGGGATTTTAGATACAATAGAATGTTTTTATAGTAATCTTTTTAAAAAAGAATGCAATGATCAAGGATGTATAGAAGAGGTGTTGAGCTATGTAGATGCCAGAATATCAGAGGATGAAAGACTCATGTGTGACACAGACTTGGCGGTCACAGAGATACGGGAGGCGATTTTGTCTGCTCATAGAAATAAGAGCCCTGGCTCTGATGGGCTGACAAGTGAGTTTTACAAAACATTTGTGGATATACTGGCACCTGTTTTATTAGATGTGTACAAATATATGGAGCAATCTCAGGAAGTCTCGGAGTCGATGGCGACTGGCTTAATAACTATAATATATAAAAACAAGGGAAGTAGGAAAAGATTAGAAAATTTTAGGCCATTATCTATTTTAAATGTAGATTATAAGATCTTAACTAAGGTGCTGGCTAACAGAATTAATAAAGTAATGGGAAGTATTATTTCAGAGACACAGGCTTACAGTGTTCCTGGTAGAGAAATAGCAGACATTATTTGCACTTTAAGGGATGTCATAAGACATATGAAGGGTGAGGGAGGTGTAGTATTGAGCATTGATTTAAATAAAGCTTTTGATAGAGTGGAACATTCATTTCTAATGCAGACGCTTAAAACTTTTGGATTTGGGAGCAGAATGGTGGCCTGGATACAGCTGCTATACGGTGCTGCAGTAAGTAGAGTAAAATGTAACGGGTTACTTACTGATGCTTTCCCATTGGAGAGGTCGGTGAGGCAAGGATGTCCATTGTCTGCGGCCTTATATTGTATGTCGGTTGAGCCTCTGGTGGCTCTCCTTAAAGCAGACCACCAGATCCGAGGCGTTTCTATTCCAGGGGGTGGAGTCAGCATTGTGCAGCAATATGCAGATGACACTACAATTACTGTTAGAGATGTGGAAAGTGTAAATAGAGTGATGGAGTGTTTTGAGCTCTTTGGGAAAGCATCAGGTGCTAAGATTAATGTAGAAAAGACTGAGGTTTTGTATGTGGGGCTAGTGAATGATAATGGGTGTAGGTATCATTTTAAAAGAGCTAATGGCTATTTTAAAGCGTTGGGAGTTATTTTGGGTATTGATGAAAAGGAGGCATGTGATAGGACTTGGGCAGGTGTATTGAATAAAATCAAACAAACTCTGGCATTTTGGAGATGGAGGAATTTAAAATTGAAAGGAAAGGTAGTGGTAACAAATTCTTTACTAATATCTAAATGTGTATATGTCATGGGTGTGCTTCAGATGCCTGAGTGGGTTTTAAAAGAACTTAATTCTATTGTTTCTAACTTCTTGTGGGATGGCAAAGGGGCTAGAATATCTAGGTCTACACTTGCTGCAGAGTATAAAGATGGGGGTCTAAAATTAGTGGACATAGACGTGAAAAGAAAAGCATTAAGAATTAAAATTATACAGAAGTATTTATATGGGGAGGAAGAATATGGGTGGAAGAGGTTCTTTAGGAATTATTTGTATAATAATGGTGGATGTGAAGAGAGTGGGTTATTAATGATATGGAAAAAGCCTATGTATGAACAAGTTCCTCTGTTTTATCAGGAAGTGTTACGTGCATGGGGAGAATTTCTTCCTCGTGTAAAATATGTGTGTGAACATAAGGATATAATACTGAATCAACCTGTGTTTTTAAATCCCAAAATTATGTTCAATGATGAAGTGTTGTATAATCCCCTTTTTATGAGGGCTGGACTGAGACTTATTAAAGACTTTGTATATGAAGTTATTCCTGGGTTTCTAAGAGACCAGGCCATTTATGACAATGTGAAGGATGTGGATGATACAGTTTGGAAAGGTACTATATTGAATGGTTTTGAACGGGTGAAAAGGAGCATTCCAGCAGAATGGGTTTCTGTCATTAATGGAGATGGAATTTGGGAAGATTTATATGTATTACCGAATTTATATGTTGACAATGGGGATAAATGGAAAACATTGTCTAGTGTCAGAACAAATGCTTTTTATAAACAATTACTGGTTACTGACAGGCCTGCTGCTGAGAAGAGGTGGGTAGAATTGTTTCCGAAGATGGATCGAAAAGTATTATGGAAAAACTTATACTTACATGGGAATAAATTGGAATGTGAAAATAACGATTTTAAAATAAGACATAATCGGATATACACAAAAGTAGTGCTGCATCAAATAAATAAAGAAATAAAAAGAGAATGTGATATATGTGGTAAGGCACCAGAAAATGTATTACACTTATTTGTAGAATGCGAGGATTTAAAAGATATGTTTTGTAAAGTAAAGGAAATAATATGTAAAAACTGGGGGAGTGGTTTGTTGGAAAAGAATGCGTGGGAGGAATTGGTTTTATTTGGAGTGGGAGATGAATGTAAAGGGGTTAATGTGAGGTTGTTGAATATTGTATTGAGTTTTGTTAGGTATGCTATTTTTTGTGGGAGGAATTATGCTTATTTTGAAGGGAGGAGGGTAAGGGTGTGGGGTATTTTTGTAGCTTTGTTTAAGAAGCACATAGATATGTTTTATAGTTATGGATTGGAAGATTTTGATGAACTTTTTGTAGAGGGGAGTGGGTTAATTGCAAGGGTGGATGGTGGAGGAATCACTTATAATTTTTGAAAGGAATATTTTGATATTTTCTATGTTTATTTTTATTTGACAGGGAGATGCTTTTAAATCTGCCTATTTAATATGTGGAATTTGTTATGTCTTAGTCATGTCTGGTTTTTGTATACTAGTTTTTTGTTTTTATTTCTTTGGGTTCTTTGATTTGATAGGGGGTGAATTGTTCGCCTGCCTATGGTAGAATAGTTTCTAGTGTATGGTTTTTGAATATAACACTGTACATGGTATAATATAAGTGTATTTGATGAATATTTTACAATAAAAAAAAAAAATAAAAAAAAAAATAAATACTCCCGATCTCGTCAGATCCCGGAAGCTAAGCAGGGTCGGGCCTGGTTAGTACTTTGATGGGAGACCGCCTGGGAATACCAGGTGCTGTAAGCTTTTTGTCCCAGTAGAGTGTGCTCTTGTGTCATGGAGCAACTGCCTTTTATTTATCACCCTAATAATATCATGGATTGTTATTGGACTAAATGCAGTTTGTGTGTGCTGCCCTGCCCTGATCAAATCAAATAATGGACATTGCGTTTCCCTCAAAATATAGGCAGTACATGCAGCCTTTGTTTTTAGTCTAGGAGACAGTCAATGTCTGTAGTCCATTAGGGCACTATAAAATCCCTTCAATGTTTTGCCTGATTCCGTTAATTCCCAAGTTCCCTTTTCTCCGTTTAGAATTCCCCGTTGACCGTTTGTCCCTGTTTTGGCAGGTTTTCGCTCTCAAAAGTACACCTTTTTAATAGCAAAACAGCACAATTGGATGTTCTATGTCCACAACAATGTTTAAACCCTATCAGGTGACCATTTGTGAGGTCTGGGAAAAATGTAAGACATTTAGATTTTGGGGTGTAGTTACCCTTAAATGCAAGCGTGCACCAGGAAGAGACCTTTGTTTGGTTAAGTGGTGTTTCTGTAGAACAAATGGCCACTGGAGTGATGCAAATGATCACGGTATAATTCTGCCAGGCAAGCATAGGCTACTTTGTAGTTAACATTTACTTGCGAAGGTTTTGGGGAAAGCCATTCCTTCCCTACCAGAAGAAGGTTATCATTAGCATCATCGCTAACGGCTACACAAAGTGTAGACATACGCGCGCACCGCACACATGCACACAGACAGGGGCATTCCTGTGCCGTGCCAGAAAGTTCATGGAAATACGAGTCACTGATGCATTTTGTTCATGTCTTATGATTGACTTGGGCAAATGAATGCGTTTTCTAACAAGTTGAATAGATTTAGTTGATTTCTTACTAAGTTCAATAAATGTTTGAATATTGTTGCATTTCGGTTTAATGTCTGGATTCCGTGATTTGGTCCGCAACGCCTATTTTATAGGGCCCTAGTCAATGAACTTGTCATAAATCAACATAGGATATGCCCCCCCCCCACCCCCCACCCCCAACAAGACTCAAACATATATATATATATATATATATATATATATATATATATATATATATATATATATATATATATATATATATATATATATATATATTTTTTTTTTTTTTTGGAAATGTAAGCAAGGGTTGAGCTTCTTCAGTTTGTGTCACAAAGTGGATACGTTTCTGTGTCCCTTTCAGAGTGAGTGACACATTGACTTTATATAGTGTACCAAGAGTTGTTCCCTCGCTTACGGCCGTACCAGCCTGAATACGACCGATCTCGTCAGATCTCGGAAGCTAAGCAGGGTCGGGCCTTGTTAGTACTTGGATGGTAGACCGCCTGGGAATACCAGTTGCTGTAAGCTTTTTGTCCCAGTAGAGTGTGCTCTTGTGTCATGGAGCAACTGCCTTTTATTTATCACCCTAATAATATCATGGATTGTTATTGGACTAAAGGCAGTTTGTGTGTGCTGCCCTGCCCTGATCAAATCAAATAATGGACATTGCGTTTCCCTCAAAATATAGGCAGTACATGCAGCCTTTGTTTTTAGTCTAGGAGAAGGTCAATGTCTGTAGTCCATTAGGGCACTATAAAATCCCTTCAATGTTTTGCCTGATTCCGTTAATTCCCAAGTTCCCTTTTCTCCGTTTAGATTTCCCCGTTGACCGTTTGTCCCTGTTTTGGCAGGTTTTCGCTCTCAAAAGTTCACCTTTTTAATAGCAAAACAGCACAATTGGATGTTCTATGTCCACAACAATGTTTAAACCCTATCAGGTGACCATTTGTGAGGTCTGGGAAAAATGTAAGACATTTAGATTTTGGGGTGTAGTTACCCTTAAATGCAAGCGTGCACCAGGAAGAGACCTTTGTTTGGTTAAGTGGTGTTTCTGTAGAACAAATGGCCACTGGAGTGATGCAAATGATCACGGTATAATTCTGCCAGGCAAGCATAGGCTACTTTGTAGTTAACATTTACTTGCGAAGGTTTTGGGGAAAGCCATTCCTTCCCTACCAGAAGAAGGTTATCATTAGCATCATCGCTAACGGCTACACAAAGTGTAGACATACGAGCGCACCGCACACATGCACACAGACAGGGGCATTCCTGTGCCGTTTCAGAAAGTTCATTGAAATACGAATCACTGATGCATTTTGTTCATGTCTTATGATTGACTTGGGCAAATGAATGCGTTTTCTAACAAGTTGAATAGATTTAGTTGATTTCTTACAAAGTTCAATAAATGTTTGAATATTGTTGAATTTCGGTTTAATGTCTGGATTCCGTGATTCGTTCCGCAACGCCTATTTTATAGGGCCCTAGTCAATGAACTTCTCATAAATCACCATAGGATATGCCCTCTTCCCCCCCACCCCCCCCCCACAAGACTCAATATATATATATATATATATATATATATATATATATATATATATATATATATATATATATATATATATATATATATATTGGAAATGTAAGCAAGGGTTGAGCTTCTTCAGTTTGTGTCACAAAGTGGATACGTTTCTGTGTCCCTTTCAGAGTGAGTGACACATTGACTTTATATAGTGTACCAAGAGTTGTTCCCTTTCTTACGGCCATACCAGCCTGAATACGCCCGATCTCGTCTGATCTCGGAAGCTAAGCAGGGTCGGGCCTGGTCATTGTTATTGGACTAAATGCAGTTTGTGTGTGCTGCCCTGCCCTGATCAAATCAAATAATGGACAGTGCGTTTCCCTCAAAATATAGGCAGTACATGCAGCCTTTGTTTTTAGTCTAGGAGACAGTCAATGTCTGTAGTCCATTAGGGCACTATAAAATCCCTTCAATGTTTTGCCTGATTCCGTTAATTCCCAAGTTCCCTTTTCTCCGTTTAGATTTCCCCGTTGACCGTTTGTCCCTGTTTTGGCAGGTTTTCGCTCTCAAAAGTACACCTTTTTAATAGCAAAACAGCACAATTGGATGTTCTATGTCCACAACAATGTTTAAACCCTATCAGGTGACCATTTGTGAGGTCTTGGAAAAATGTAAGACATTTAGATTTTGGGGTGTAGTTACCCAAAAATGCAAGCGTGCACCAGGAAGAGACCTTTGTTTGGTTAAGCGGTGTTGCTGTAGAACAAATGGCCACTGGAGTGATGCAATTGATCACGGTATAATTCTGCCAGGCAGGCATAGGCTACTTTGTAGTTAACATTTACTTGCGAAGGTTTTGGGGAAAGCCCTTCCTTCCCTACCAGAAGAAGGTTATCATTAGCATCATCGCTAACGGCTACACAAAGTGTAGATATACGCGCGCACCGCACACATGCACACAGACAGGGGCATTCCTGTGCCGTTCCAGAAAGTTAATGGAAATTCGAATCACTGATGCATTTTGTTCATGTCTTATGATTGACTTGGGCAAATGAATGCGTTTTCTAACAAGTTGAATAGATTTAGTTGATTTCTTACTAAGTTCAATAAATGTTTGAATATTGTTGAATTTCGGTTTAATGTCTGGATTCCGTGATTCGGTCCGCAACGCCTATTTTATAGGGCCCTAGTCAATGAACTTGTCATAAATCAACATAGGATATGCCCTTCTCCCCCCCCCCCCCAACAAGACTCAAAAATATATTTATATATATATATGTATATATATATATATATACAGTGGGGAAAGAAAGTATTTAGTCAGCCACCAATTGTGCAAGTTCTCCCACTTAAAAAGATGAGAGAGGCCTGTAATTTTCATCATAGGTACACGTCAACTATGACAGACAAATTGAGAGAAAGAAAATCCAGAAAATCACATTGTAGGATTTTTTATGAATTTATTTGCAAATTATGGTGGAAAATAAGTATTTGGTCACCTACAAACAAGCAAGATTTCTGGCTCTCACAGACCTGTAACTTCTTCTTTAAGAGGCTCCTCTGTCCTCCACTCGTTACCTGTATTAATGGCACCTGTTTGAACTTGTTATCAGTATAAAAGACACCTGTCCACAACCTCAAACAGTCACACTCCAAACTCTACTATGGCCAAGACCAAAGAGCTGTCAAAGGACACCAGAAACAAAATTGTAGAACTGCACCAGGCTGGGAAGACTGAATCTGCAATAGGTAAGCAGCTTGGTTTGAAGAAATCAACTGTGGGAGCAATTATTAGGAAAAGGAAGACATACAAGACCACTGATAATCTCCCTCGATCTGGGGCACCACGCAAGATCTCACCCGTGGGGTCAAAATGATCACAAGAACGGTGAGCAAACATCCCAGAACCACACGGGGGGACCTAGTGAATGACCTGCAGAGAGCTGGGACCAAAGTAACAAAGCCTACCAACAGTAACACACTACGCCGCCAGGGACTCAAATCCTGCAGTGCAAGACGTGTCCCCCTGCTTAAGCCAGTACATGTCCAGGCCCGTCTGAAGTTTGCTAGAGTGCATTTGGATGATCCAGAAGAGGATTGGGAGAATGTCATATGGTCAGATGAAACCAAAATATAACTTTTTGGTAAAAACTCAACTCGTCGTGTTTGGAGGACAAAGAATGCTGAGTTGCATCCAAAGAACACCATACCTACTGTGAAGCATGGGGGTGGAAACATCATGCTTTGGGGCTGTTTTTCTGCAAAGGGACCAGGATGACTGATCCGTGTAAAGGAAAGAATGAATGGGGCCATGTCTCGTGAGATTTTGAGTGAAAACCTCCTTCCATCAGCAAGGGCATTGAAGATGAATTGTGGCTGGGTCTTTCAGCATGACAATGATCCCAAACACACCGCCCGGGCAACGAAGGAGTGGCTTCGTAAGAAGCATTTCAAGGTCCTGGAGTGGCCTAGCCAGTCTCCAGATCTCCACCCCATAGAAAATCTTTGGAGGGAGTTGAAAGTCTGTGTTGCCCAGCGACAGCCCCAAAACATCACTGCTCTAGAGGAGATCTGCATGGAGGAATGGGCCAAAATACCAGCAACAGTGTGTGAAAACCTTGTGAAGACTTACAGAAAACGTTTGACCTGTGTCATTGCCAACAAAGGGTATATAACAAAGTATTGAGAAACTTTTGTTGTTGACCAAATACTTATTTTCCACCATAATTTGCAAATAAATTATAAAAAATCCTACAATTTGATTATCTGGATTTTTTTTCCACATTCTGTCTGTCATAGTTGACGTGAACCTATGATGAAAATTACTGGCCTCTCTCATCTTTTTAAGTGGGAGAACTTGCACAATTGGTGGCTGACTAAATACTTTTTTTCCCCACTGTATATATATATATATATATATATATATATATATATATATATTGGAAATGTAAGCAAGGGTTGAGCTTCTTCAGTTTGTGTCACAAAGTGGATACGTTTCTGTGTCCCTTTCAGAGTGAGTGACACATTGACTTTATATAGTGTACCAAGAGTTGTTCCCTTTCTTACGGCCATACCAGCCTGAATACGCCCGATCTCGTCTGATCTCGGAAGCTAAGCAGGGTCGGGCCTGGTCATTGTTATTGGACTAAATGCAGTTTGTGTGTGCTGCCCTGCCCTGATCAAATCAAATAATGGACAGTGCGTTTCCCTCAAAATATAGGCAGTACATGCAGCCTTTGTTTTTAGTCTAGGAGACAGTCAATGTCTGTAGTCCATTAGGGCACTATAAAATCCCTTCAATGTTTTGCCTGATTCCGTTAATTCCCAAGTTCCCTTTTCTCCGTTTAGATTTCCCCGTTGACCGTTTGTCCCTGTTTTGGCAGGTTTTCGCTCTCAAAAGTACACCTTTTTAATAGCAAAACAGCACAATTGGATGTTCTATGTCCACAACAATGTTTAAACCCTATCAGGTGACCATTTGTGAGGTCTTTGAAAAATGTAAGACATTTAGATTTTGGGGTGTAGTTACCCAAAAATGCAAGCGTGCACCAGGAAGAGACCTTTGTTTGGTTAAGCGGTGTTGCTGTAGAACAAATGGCCACTGGAGTGATGCAATTGATCACGGTATAATTCTGCCAGGCAGGCATAGGCTACTTTGTAGTTAACATTTACTTGCGAAGGTTTTGGGGAAAGCCCTTCCTTCCCTACCAGAAGAAGGTTATCATTAGCATCATCGCTAACGGCTACACAAAGTGTAGATATACGCGCGCACCGCACACATGCACACAGACAGGGGCATTCCTGTGCCGTGCCAGAAAGTTAATGGAAATTCGAATCACTGATGCATTTTGTTCATGTCTTATGATTGACTTGGGCAAATGAATGCGTTTTCTAACAAGTTGAATAGATTTAGTTGATTTCTTACTAAGTTCAATAAATGTTTGAATATTGTTGAATTTCGGTTTAATGTCTGGATTCCGTGATTCGGTCCGCAACGCCTATTTTATAGGGCCCTAGTCAATGAACTTGTCATAAATCAACATAGGATATGCCCTTCTCCCCCCCCCCCCCAACAAGACTCAAAAATATATTTATATATATATATGTATATATATATATATATACAGTGGGGAAAGAAAGTATTTAGTCAGCCACCAATTGTGCAAGTTCTCCCACTTAAAAAGATGAGAGAGGCCTGTAATTTTCATCATAGGTACACGTCAACTATGACAGACAAATTGAGAGAAAGAAAATCCAGAAAATCACATTGTAGGATTTTTTATGAATTTATTTGCAAATTATGGTGGAAAATAAGTATTTGGTCACCTACAAACAAGCAAGATTTCTGGCTCTCACAGACCTGTAACTTCTTCTTTAAGAGGCTCCTCTGTCCTCCACTCGTTACCTGTATTAATGGCACCTGTTTGAACTTGTTATCAGTATAAAAGACACCTGTCCACAACCTCAAACAGTCACACTCCAAACTCTACTATGGCCAAGACCAAAGAGCTGTCAAAGGACACCAGAAACAAAATTGTAGAACTGCACCAGGCTGGGAAGACTGAATCTGCAATAGGTAAGCAGCTTGGTTTGAAGAAATCAACTGTGGGAGCAATTATTAGGAAAAGGAAGACATACAAGACCACTGATAATCTCCCTCGATCTGGGGCACCACGCAAGATCTCACCCGTGGGGTCAAAATGATCACAAGAACGGTGAGCAAACATCCCAGAACCACACGGGGGGACCTAGTGAATGACCTGCAGAGAGCTGGGACCAAAGTAACAAAGCCTACCAACAGTAACACACTACGCCGCCAGGGACTCAAATCCTGCAGTGCAAGACGTGTCCCCCTGCTTAAGCCAGTACATGTCCAGGCCCGTCTGAAGTTTGCTAGAGTGCATTTGGATGATCCAGAAGAGGATTGGGAGAATGTCATATGGTCAGATGAAACCAAAATAGAACTTTTTGGTAAAAACTCAACTCGTCGTGTTTGGAGGACAAAGAATGCTGAGTTGCATCCAAAGAACACCATACCTACTGTGAAGCATGGGGGTGGAAACATCATGCTTTGGGGCTGTTTTTCTGCAAAGGGACCAGGATGACTGATCCGTGTAAAGGAAAGAATGAATGGGGCCATGTCTCGTGAGATTTTGAGTGAAAACCTCCTTCCATCAGCAAGGGCATTGAAGATGAATTGTGGCTGGGTCTTTCAGCATGACAATGATCCCAAACACACCGCCCGGGCAACGAAGGAGTGGCTTCGTAAGAAGCATTTCAAGGTCCTGGAGTGGCCTAGCCAGTCTCCAGATCTCCACCCCATAGAAAATCTTTGGAGGGAGTTGAAAGTCTGTGTTGCCCAGCGACAGCCCCAAAACATCACTGCTCTAGAGGAGATCTGCATGGAGGAATGGGCCAAAATACCAGCAACAGTGTGTGAAAACCTTGTGAAGACTTACAGAAAACGTTTGACCTGTGTCATTGCCAACAAAGGGTATATAACAAAGTATTGAGAAACTTTTGTTGTTGACCAAATACTTATTTTCCACCATAATTTGCAAATAAATTATAAAAAATCCTACAATTTGATTATCTGGATTTTTTTTCCACATTCTGTCTGTCATAGTTGACGTGAACCTATGATGAAAATTACTGGCCTCTCTCATCTTTTTAAGTGGGAGAACTTGCACAATTGGTGGCTGACTAAATACTTTTTTTCCCCACTGTATATATATATATATATATATATATATATATATATATATATATATATATATTGGAAATGTAAGCAAGGGTTGAGCTTCTTCAGTTTGTGTCACAAAGTGGATACGTTTCTGTGTCCCTTTCAGAGTGAGTGACACATTGACTTTATATAGTGTACCAAGAGTTGTACCCTCGCTTACGGCCATACCAGCCTGAATACTCCCGATCTCGTCCGATCTCGGAAGCTAAGAAGGGTCGGGCCTGGTTAGTACTTGGATGGGAGACTGCCTGGGAATACCAGGTGCTGTAAGCTTTTTGTCCCAGTAGAGCGTGCTCTTGTGTCATGGAGCAACTGCCTTTTATTTATCACCCTAACAATATCATGGATTGTTATTGGACTAAATTCAGTTTGTGTGTGCTGCCCTGCCCTGATCAAATCAAATAATGGACAGTGCGTTTCCCTCAAAATATAGGCAGTACATGCAGCCTTTGTTTTTAGTCTAGGAGACAGTCAATGTCTGTAGTCCATTAGGGCACTATAAAATCCCTTCAATGTTTTGCCTGATTCTGTTAATTCCCAAGTTCCCTTTTCACCGTTTAGATTTTCCCGTTGACCGTTTGTCCCTGTTTTGGCAGGTTTTCGCTCTCAAAAGTACACCTTTTTAATAGCAAAACAGCACAATTGGATGTTCTATGTCCACAACAATGTTTAAACCCTATCAGGTGACCATTTGTGAGGTCTGGGAAAAATGTAAGACATTTAGATTTTGGGGTGTAGTTACCCTTAAATGCAAGCGTGCATCAGGAAGAGACCTTTGTTTGGTTAAGCGGTGTTGCTGTAGAACAAATGGCCACTGGAGTGATGCAAATGATCACGGTATAATTCTGCCAGGCAGGCATAGGCTACTTTGTAGTTAACATTTACTTGCGAAGGTTTTGGGGAAAGCCCTTCCTTCCCTACCAGAAGAAGGTTATCATTAGCATCATCGCTAACGGCTACACAAAGTGTAGATATACGTGCGCACCGCACACATGCACACAGACAGGGGCATTCCTGTGCCGTTTCAGAAAGTTCATGGAAATACGAATCACTGATGCATTTTGTTCATGTCTTATGATTGACTTGGGCAAATGAATGCGTTTTCTAACAAGTTGAATAGATTTAGTTGATTTCTTACTAAGTTCAATAAATGTTTGAATATTGTTGAATTTCGGTTTAATGTCTGGATTCCGTGATTCGGTCCGCAACGCCTATTTTATAGGGCCCTAGTCAATGAACTTGTCATAAATCAACATAGGATATGCCCTCTTCCCCCCCCCTCCCCAACAAGACTCAAATATATATATATATATATATATATATATATATATATATATATATATATATATATATATATATATATATATATATATATTGGAAATGTAAGCAAGGGTTGAGCTTCTTCAGTTTGTGTCACAAAGTGGATACGTTTCTGTGTCCCTTTCAGAGTGAGTGACACATTGACTTTATATAGTGTACCAAGAGTTGTTCCCTCGCTTACGGCCATACCAGCCTCCATTTGAATATTTTCGTGTAATCCATGACAATCAAGTGAAGGTATGTAGACTATGTATTCAGCCGGGGCACATACTTAAGGAATGTCCAGAATTCACTTGCCATAAATGTAGTGAACAAGGGCATTATGCCAGAGAATGTTTGAACATAGGTAATGTGTGTGAAATGTGTGACAGACCGAAAGTTAGATGTAGCTGTAAGAAGGGAAAAGATCACTTACTTTTGCAAACAATGGACCTCACTTCTGAGGAAGAGGAGGGGAGTGTGTTTATGGAAGGAGAAAAAGAGAGTGACATGGGGAGTGTGACTTCAGAGACAGTGGCAGATATGCCTGAAGAGCCTGTAATGTCTTCTGGCAAAACACGAGACGCAGTTTTGGTCTCTGCTGCTGACAAGGTGGAACAGCAGCACATGATGGGTGAAATACATACACAGGTAGAGATGGTGCAAGGTGCTTCTCAGGTGCCTGAGCCAGTTTCAAGCGTGTGTAAAAATGACACCAAAGAGCGAGCTGGGTCCACTGAAGTCACTGGCACTGTTAAAGCGCACTTTTCAAAAGGCTTCCCTGCCGCTCCAAATCAGGAGACGGAGGATGAAATAGATAGTGAGGATCATCAGTTGTTTGCAAAAAATAAGAGGTCATTGTCAAAAACTAGGGAGATGATGGGATTTGGAAAAAAGAAAAAGTAGGTTTTGAAAGGACTTGTTTTGCTCTGATTATACCTCTGCACACATTACTAATGATTACAGTCGCATCCCTAAATGGTAACAGTTTGAGAAACATGAGCAAATTTGAGCAGGTTTTAGTGTCTGTTAAGGCAGACATGTTGTGTTTTCAAGAGACCAATTGGACAGATTCCAAAATACAGGAGATTAAGAGTAAATGGTCTGATTTAATTTTTTGTAGTCATGGAAGTGATAAAACATGTGGTGTGGCTATTTTGATAAAAAACGATGTGGTTCAAAATGTAAAACAAATATATGCTGACAATGATGGCAGACTTATTGCAATTGAATTTGAAGTGCAAAATGTAGTTTTTCGTTTAATCAATGTTTATGCTTCAAACATTGAATCTGAAAGGAGAGAAATGTTTCACAACTTAAAAACACTGTGCTCAGAAAACTGTATATTGATAGGAGACTTTAATGTGAGGTGTAGTAGAATGGATGCCTCTAGTTGTGCTAGATTCAGATATGACTCTTCTAGAAATGCATTATGGAAACTTATGAATGAGGAGAATCTAGTAGATATATGGAGGGCTGAAAATCCAAACAGAAGAGTGTTTTCTAGAAGGCAGGTGGTGCTAAAGGAATTAAAACAAAGCAGAATTGATTTATGTCTAGCAAAACAAGAATTGGTGCAGCATGTTAAGAAGATGTCATATAACTTTACAGCATATAGTGATCACGCAGTAATGTCATTTCAAATGGGTTTTGGTGTGGAGAGGAGAGGGGGAGGTGTCTGGTGTTTAAATGCCAGTCTGTTAAAGGAGGAAGGATATAGAAATGAAATTGTTGAATGTATTAATGATGAAATGTCTAATGTACTGTTAAAAGAGAATGTGTGTTTATGGTGGGAGGAAGTGAAAGGAAAAGTAAAAAACA
Organism: Coregonus lavaretus; assembly: GCF_964263955.1. Taxonomy (NCBI): domain Eukaryota; kingdom Metazoa; phylum Chordata; class Actinopteri; order Salmoniformes; family Salmonidae; genus Coregonus; species Coregonus lavaretus. Next base: position 194,538 of record NW_028164846.1, read on the forward strand.
GGAGTATTAGGTATGCTAGAAATCACAACCGGTTAGATAAGCAGAAAGAAACAATGCTTAGAAATAGGATGTTGCATGAACTTGAAAAGGCTGATACTGATCCAGACTATGATGTTGTGAATTATTTGAAAATCCATGCAGAGCTGGGTCATTATGAAAAAAAGAAATGTTTGGGTGCTATTGTTAGGAGTAGGGCACAGTACGCTTTGGAGGGAGAGAAATGTACATCCTTTTTTTTGGGGCTTGAAAAAAGAAAACAAACTAAGAGTTACATTGTAGAGTTGGAAAATGAAAAAGGTGTAAAGGTAAACGATTTTGTTGAGATCTTAGATACAGTTGAATCCTTTTACAGAAATCTTTACAAAAAGAATGATGTAGATAAAGTATGTGTTGAAAAAGTGCTGGATACAATTAGTGCCAAAGTATCTCAGGTAGATAGAATGATGTGTGATGAAGAGATTTCGATTATGGAAATCAAGGAAGCAATTGTTAACACTCAAGGCAATAAAAGTCCGGGTTTGGATGGTCTAACAAATGAGTTCTATAAAGTCTTTGTAGATATTTTGGCACCCATTTTAGGGAAGGTGTTTCATTATATGGAAGAGAATAAGGAAATCCCTGAGTCTATGTCAACTGGTATGTTAACGATTTTATTCAAGAATAGGGGCAGTAGATTCAAGTTAGAAAATTATAGGCCTATTAGTCTTCTAAATTCCGACTATAAGATATTGACTAAAGTGTTAGCGAATAGGATGAAAAAGGTGATTGGGAGTATTATTGCATCAACACAAGCCTACGGTATACCTGGAAGAGATGTTGCAGATGTAATTTGTACAATTAGAGATGTTGTTAATCAAATGAAAAATGAAGGCGGTATAGTATTAAGTTTGGATTTTAACAAAGCCTTTGATAGAGTGGAGCATAGCTTCCTATTACAGACTATGGAGAGGTTTGGTTTTGGGCCAAAGTTTGTAGCTTGGATCAACCTGTTGTACAGCGGGGCTAAAAGTTGTGTCAAATGTAACGGAGTGGTAACAGATACTTTTCCTGTAGAGAGGTCAGTAAGGCAGGGCTGTCCTTTGTCAGCTCTGTTGTACAGTATTTCTACAGAACCGTTAGCTACATTAATAAATAGTAATAAAGAGGTAAGGGGTGTCGGAATCCCAGGTGGTGGTATCAGTGTTGTACATCAGTATGCTGATGACACTACTTGCACTGTGAAAGATATAGGAAGCATTGGAAGCATTATGAGAATCATAGATATATATGGTAAGGCATCGGGCGCTAAAGTTAATATAGAGAAGACTGAAATAATGTTTGTTGGGGATATCGATGCAAATAAGTGTGGGATTCCATTCAAGATAGCAAGGGATTTTATTAAAGTGCTGGGAGTAAACATTGGTGTAAAGGAGAAAGAGGCAAAAGATATAACTTGGACTGGGATCCTTAATAAAGTCAAGCTAACGTTAAATTTCTGGAAAAATAGAAAATTAAGGTTAAAAGGTAAAGTAATTGTTGCAAATGCTTTGGTATTATCTAAATTTGTGTATGTTTTGGGAGTCCTGGACATGCCTGAGTGGGTGCTAAATGAATTAAATAAGGTGGTGTCTAATTTCATATGGGATGGTAAAGGTGTTAGAATATCTCAGAAAACATTGATAGCTGACTATGTGGATGGAGGTTTAAAACTTGTAGATTTAGATGTCAAAAGAAAAGCTATTAGGATAAAAACAGTAAAGAAATATTTGTATGACAGTGAAGATTATGGCTGGAAACACTTCTTTAAGGTCTACTTAGAGGAGAGTGGTGGATGTGGAGATAATGGTTTATTGATGGGGCTTAAAAGGAAAATGTTTGAAAAGGTACCAGATTTTTATAAAGAGGTGCTAAATGCATGGGCAGAGTTGTTGCCTAATGTATATTATGAATGTGGTCATATTGACCTGATTATGAATCAACCTATATTTCTGAATGAGAAAATCAAGAACAAAGAACAAGTTTTGTATAATAAAGTATTTAGGAGTGCAGGTCTACGACAAATAAAAGATTATACCTATGAGGTAATTCCAGGGTTTTTACCTGAAGAAGCTATTTTTGATATTATCAAGGAATGGGATGAAGATGTGGGAAGGGGAACAGTGAATAATATGTATGACAAGATAAAGAATAGCATACCAAGCGCATGGGTGGATTTAATAAATAGTGAGGTTGAAAGAGAAAATCTGTTTGTATTTCCTAATTTGTTCATTGGTAGCAGTGAGAAGAAAGTACATTTATCTACTATACCAGTGAAAATATTGTATAGAATAATGGTAGGAAAATGTTATAGAAGGCCGGCTGCTGAAAAATTTTGGAAAACAGTTTTTCCAGAATTGGATGAAAAAAAGATATGGGAAAATTTAAATGTAAAATATAATAGTAAGGAGTGTGAAAATAATGATTTTAAGTTAAGACACAATAGAATATTTACAAAGGTGGTGTTACATCAAATTAATTGTGAAGTAAAAAGGGAATGCGATATATGTGGATGTTTCCCAGAAACGCTTATGCATTTGTTTATAGAATGTGAGGAATTAAAAGATATGTTTTGTAAAGTTAAGGAAATGTTAAGTAAAAACTGGGGGGGTGATTTCTTGAAAAAGTATGTGTGGGAGGAACTTGTGTTATTTGGAGTGTCTGGTAAATGTGATGGCGTTAATGTGTGCTTGTTGAATATTGTTTTGAGTTTTGTGAGGTATGCTATTTTTTGTAGGAGGAATTATGGTTTTTTTGACAGGAAGAGGGTGAAGGTGTGGGGTATTTTTATATCACTGTTTAGTAAACACATGGATATGTTGTTTAATTATGGGATGGAAGAATTTGATGAACATTTTGTTGAGGGGTGTGGGTTGATTGCAAAGGTGGATGGTGGAGGAATCACTTATAATTTTTGAAAGAATTATTTTGAATATTTTCTTTGTTTTTTTATTTGATAGGGGGTGGCTTTTATCTGCCTATTTTGTGGGTGGAATTTGTTATGTCTTAGTCATGTCTGTTTTTTTTGTATAATAGTTTTTTTTTGTATTTTTATTTATTTGGGTTCTTTGATTTGATAGGGGGTGAATTGTTCACCTGCCTATGTTAGGCTAGTGTCTTCTGTATTGTTCTTTGTAATATTGTACTGTAAATATTGTAAAAAATTGAATTTTTTGATAATAAAAAAAAAAAAAAAAAAAAAAAAAAATACACCCGCTCTCGTCTGATCTCGGAAACTAAGCAGGGTTGGGCCTGGTTAGTACTTAGATGGGAGACCTCCTGGGAATACCAGATGCTGTAAGCTTTTTGTTCCACTAGATAGTATTCTTGTGTCATGGAGCAACTGCCTTTTATTTATCACCCTAATAATATCATGTATTTTTATTGGACTAAATGCAGTTTGTATGTGCTGCCCTGCCCTGCCCTGCCCTGATCAAATTAAATAATAGACAGTGTGTTTCCCTCAAAATATAGACAGTACATTCAGCCTTTGTTTTTAGTCGGTTCATTAAGTTGCATGGAAATACGAATCACTGATACATTTTGTTCATGTCTTTATATAGTGTACCAAGAGTTACTTCTGTCTTATGGCCATACCAGCCTGAATACGCCTGATCTTGTCAGATCTCGGAAGCTAAGCAGGATCGGGCCTGGTTAGTACTTGGATGGGAGACCGCTTGGGAATACCAGTTGCTGTAAGCTTCTTGTTCCACTAGAGAGTACTCTTGTGTCATGGAGCAGCTGCCTTTTATTTATCACCCTAATAATATCATGTATTTTTATTGGACTAAATGCAGTTTGTGTGTGCTGCCCTGCCCTGCCCTGATCAATTTAAATAATACACAGTGCGTTTCCCTCAAAATATAGGCAGTACATTCAGCCTTTGTTTTTAGTCGGTTCATTAAGTTGCACGGAAATACGAATCACTGATACATTTTGTTAATGTCTTTATATAGTGTACCAAGAGTTGTTCCCTCGCTAACAGCCATACCAGCCTGAATATGCTTGATCTCGTCCGATCTCGGAAGCTAAGCAGGATCGGGCCTGGTAATTACTTGGATGGGAGATTGCCTGGGAATACAAGGTGCTGTAAGCTATTTGTTCCACTAGAGAGTACGCTTGTGTCATGGTGCAACTGCCTTTTATTTATCACCATAATAATATCATGTATTTTTAATGGACTAAATGCAGTTTGTATGTGCTGCCCTGCCCTGAATAAAAATTAAATAATAGACAGTGCGTTTTCATCAAAATATATGTGTCATGGAGCAACTGCCTTTTATTTATCACCCTAATAATATCATGTATTTTTATTGGTCTAAATGCAGTTTGTATGTGCTGCCCTGCCCTGCCCTGATTCAAATTAAATAATAGACAGTGCGTTTCCCTCAAAATATAGGCAGTACATTCAGACTTTGTTTTTAGTCGGTTCATTAATTTGCATGGAAATACGAATCACTGATAAATTTTGTTCATGTCTTTATATAGTGTACCAAGAGTTTTTTCTTCGCTTACGGCCATACCATCCTGAATATGCCCGATCTCGTCTGATCTAGGAAGCTAAGCAGGATCGGGCCTGGTTAGAACTTGGATGGGAGACTGCCTGGGAATACCAGGTGCTGTAAGCTTTTTGTTCCACTTGAGAGTACTCTTGTGTCATGGAGCAACTGCCTTTTATTTATCACCCTAATAATATCCTGTATTTTTTTTGGACTAAATGCAGTTTGTATGTGCTGTCCTAACCTGATCAAATAAAAAAATAGACAGTGCGTTTCCCTCAAAATATAGGCAGTATATTCAGCCTTTGTTTTTAGTTGGTTCATTAATTTGCATGGAAATACGAATCACTGATCAATTTTGTTCATGTCTTTATATAGTGTACCAAGAGTTTTTCCTTCGCTTACGGCCATACCATCCTGAATATGCCTGATCTCATCTGATCTCGGAAACTAAGCAGGGTTGGGCCTGGTTAGTACTTGGATGGGAGACCTCCTGGGAATACCAGGTGCTGTAAGCTTTTTGTTCCACTAGATAGTATTCTTGTGTCATGGAGCAACTGCCTTTTATTTATCACCCTAATAATATCATGTATTTTTATTGGACTAAATGCAGTTTGTATGTGCTGCCCTGCCCTGCCCTGCCCTGATCAATTTAAATAATAGACAGTGCGTTTCCCTCAAAATATATGTGTCATGGAGCAGCTGCCTTTTATTTATCACCCTAATAATATCCTGTATTTGTATTGGACTAAATGCAGTTTGTATGTGCTGTCCTAACCTGATCAAATAAAATAATAGACAGTGCCTTTCCCTCAAAATATATGTGTCATGGAGCAACTGCCTTTTATTTATCACCCTAATAATATCCTGTATTTTTATTGGACTAAATGCAGTTTGTATGTGCTGTCCTAACCTGATCAAATTAAATAATAGACAGTGCGTTTCCCTCAAAATATAGGCAGTACATTCAGCCTTTGTTTTTAGTCTGTTCTTTAAGTTGCACGGAAATACGAATCACTGATACATTTTGTTCATGTCTTTATATAGTGTACCAAGAGTTATTCCATCGCTTACGGCCATACCAGCCTGAATACGCCCCTTTTTGGAATTTCAGGAAGTGGATGAGCGGCAGGTGTCTGAGTGCTTGAGAGAGGATATCGTTTGTTTGGAGGTTTTTTTGATTTATAAGTTTGAAAGTTTGTGTGTGATTGTAGTTGATTTTCTTTGAAACTTTTTTGTTATTAGCCCCCATCGGCGTGAGCTGTTTGGGGGATATTGATTAAAATAACCGGATGGACAACATGGCGTCAACATCAAGAATACAAACGACGACGAGAAAGGACAACAGTGAAATCAGAATTTCAAATGAAGAACTGAAGAAAAAAAAGTATGAGAAGGAACTGACGGTGAACGTGGAAATAATTGGAGAAGGGAAAATAACAACGATGGAATTGCTGAGAGGAATAAGGGAAGTTTGTGGAACAATACTTGGATGTAGAATGAGAGACGGAAATAAGTATGAAATAACAATGTCTCATGTAAAGGGAAAAGAAAGACTAATGGACGGGCTAAAGATAAAGAACTGTCAAATCATGGCTAAAGAGCTAGGGAACGATGAGCTTGTGGTGTCCTTTTTGAACTTGCCTGCATACATTACAGATGGGGAGATATATGAGAAACTAAGAGGCTGGAAAGTGAAGGCGACCACGCCAATCAAGAGGAGGATGTGGCCAGGAACAGACATTGTAGACGGGACGAGATTTTGCAAGGTGAAGTTCACAGACAATGTGCAATCCTTGCCATATTCTACCAAATTTAACACTGTCGAGGGATTTGAATATTTTCGTGTAATCCATGACAATCAAGTGAAGGTATGTAGACTACGTATTCAGCCGGGGCACATACTTAAGGAATGTCCAGAATTCACTTGCCATAAATGTAGTGAACAAGGGCATTATGCCAGAGAATGTTTGAACATAGGTAATGTGTGTGAAATGTGTGACAGACCGAAAGTTAGATGTAGCTGTAAGAAGGGAAAAGATCACTTACTTTTGCAAACAATGGACCTCACTTCTGAGGAAGAGGAGGGGAGTGTGTTTATGGAAGGAGAAAAAGAGAGTGACATGGGGAGTGTGACTTCAGAGACAGTGGCAGATATGCCTGAAGAGCCTGTAATGTCTTCTGGCAAAACACGAGACGCAGTTTTGGTCTCTGCTGCTGACAAGGTGGAACAGCAGCACATGATGGGTGAAATACATACACAGGTAGAGATGGTGCAAGGTGCTTCTCAGGTGCCTGAGCCAGTTTCAAGCGTGTGTAAAAATGACACCAAAGAGCGAGCTGGGTCCACTGAAGTCACTGGCACTGTTAAAGCGCACTTTTCAAAAGGCTTCCCTGCCGCTCCAAATCAGGAGACGGAGGATGAAATAGATAGTGAGGATCATCAGTTGTTTGCAAAAAATAAGAGGTCATTGTCGAAAACTAGGGAGATGATGGGATTTGGAAAAAAGAAAAAGTAGGTTTTGAAAGGACTTGTTTTGCTCTGATTATACCTCTGCACACATTACTAATGATTACAGTCGCATCCCTAAATGGTAACAGTTTGAGAAACATGAGCAAATTTGAGCAGGTTTTAGTGTCTGTTAAGGCAGACATGTTGTGTTTTCAAGAGACCAATTGGACAGATTCCAAAATACAGGAGATTAAGAGTAAATGGTCTGATTTAATTTTTTGTAGTCATGGAAGTGATAAAACATGTGGTGTGGCTATTTTGATAAAAAACGATGTGGTTCAAAATGTAAAACAAATATATGCTGACAATGATGGCAGACTTATTGCAATTGAATTTGAAGTGCAAAATGTAGTTTTTCGTTTAATCAATGTTTATGCTTCAAACATTGAATCTGAAAGGAGAGAAATGTTTCACAACTTAAAAACACTGTGCTCAGAAAACTGTATATTGATAGGAGACTTTAATGTGAGGTGTAGTAGAATGGATGCCTCTAGTTGTGCTAGATTCAGATATGACTCTTCTAGAAATGCATTATGGAAACTTATGAATGAGGAGAATCTAGTAGATATATGGAGGGCTGAAAATCCAAACAGAAGAGTGTTTTCTAGAAGGCAGGTGGTGCTAAAGGAATTAAAACAAAGCAGAATTGATTTATGTCTAGCAAAACAAGAATTGGTGCAGCATGTTAAGAAGATGTCATATAACTTTACAGCATATAGTGATCACGCAGTAATGTCATTTCAAATGGGTTTTGGTGTGGAGAGGAGAGGGGGAGGTGTCTGGTGTTTAAATGCCAGTCTGTTAAAGGAGGAAGGATATAGAAATGAAATTGTTGAATGTATTAATGATGAAATGTCTAATGTACTGTTAAAAGAGAATGTGTGTTTATGGTGGGAGGAAGTGAAAGGAAAAGTAAAAAACAGGAGCATTAGGTATGCTAGAAATCACAACCGGTTAGATAAGCAGAAAGAAACAATGCTTAGAAATAGGATGTTGCATGAACTTGAAAAGGCTGATACTGATCCAGACTATGATGTTGTGAATTATTTGAAAATCCATGCAGAGCTGGGTCGTTATGAAAAAAAGAAATGTTTGGGTGCTATTGTTAGGAGTAGGGCACAGTACGCTTTGGAGGGAGAGAAATGTACATCCTTTTTTTTGGGGCTTGAAAAAAGAAAACAAACTAAGAGTTACATTGTAGAGTTGGAAAATGAAAAAGGTGTAAAGGTAAACGATTTTGTTGAGATCTTAGATACAGTTGAATCCTTTTACAGAAATCTTTACAAAAAGAATGATGTAGATAAAGTATGTGTTGAAAAAGTGCTGGATACAATTAGTGCCAAAGTATCTCAGGTAGATAGAATGATGTGTGATGAAGAGATTTCGATTATGGAAATCAAGGAAGCAATTGTTAACACTCAAGGCAATAAAAGTCCGGGTTTGGATGGTTTAACAAATGAGTTCTATAAAGTCTTTGTAGATATTTTGGCACCCATTTTAGGGAAGGTGTTTCATTATATGGAAGAGAATAAGGAAATCCCTGAGTCTATGTCAACTGGTATGTTAACGATTTTATTCAAGAATAGGGGCAGTAGATTCAAGTTAGAAAATTATAGGCCTATTAGTCTTCTAAATTCCGATTATAAGATATTGACTAAAGTGTTAGCGAATAGGATGAAAAAGGTGATTGGGAGTATTATTGCATCAACACAAGCCTACGGTATACCTGGAAGAGATGTTGCAGATGTAATTTGTACAATTAGAGATGTTGTTAATCAAATGAAAAATGAAGGCGGTATAGTATTAAGTTTGGATTTTAACAAAGCCTTTGATAGAGTGGAGCATAGCTTCCTATTACAGACTATGGAGAGGTTTGGTTTTGGGCCAAAGTTTGTAGCTTGGATCAACCTGTTGTACAGCGGGGCTAAAAGTTGTGTCAAATGTAACGGAGTGGTAACAGATACTTTTCCTGTAGAGAGGTCAGTAAGGCAGGGCTGTCCTTTGTCAGCTCTGTTGTACAGTATTTCTACAGAACCGTTAGCTACTTTAATAAATAGTAATAAAGAGGTAAGGGGTGTCGGAATCCCAGGTGGTGGTATCAGTGTTGTACATCAGTACGCTGATGACACTACTTGCACTGTGAAAGATATAGGAAGCATTGGAAGCATTATGAGAATCATAGATATATATGGTAAGGCATCGGGCGCTAAAGTTAATATAGAGAAGACTGAAATAATGTTTGTTGGGGATATCGATGCAAATAAGTGTGAGATTCCATTCAAGATAGCAAGGGATTTTATTAAAGTGCTGGGAGTAAACATTGGTGTAAAGGAGAAAGAGGCAAAAGATATAACTTGGACTGGGATCCTTAATAAAGTCAAGCTAACGTTAAATTTCTGGAAAAATAGAAAATTAAGGTTAAAAGGTAAAGTAATTGTTGCAAATGCTTTTGTATTATCTAAATTTGTGTATGTTTTGGGAGTCCTGGACATGCCTGAGTGGGTGCTAAATGAATTAAATAAGGTGGTGTCTAATTTTATATGGGATGGTAAAGGTGTTAGAATAGCTCAGAAAACATTGATAGCTGACTATGTGGATGGAGGTTTAAAACTTGTAGATTTAGATGTCAAAAGAAAAGCTATTAGGATAAAAACAGTAAAGAAATATTTGTATGACAGTGAAGATTATGGCTGGAAACACTTCTTTAAGGTCTACTTAGAGGAGAGTGGTGGATGTGGAGATAATGGTTTATTGATGGGGCTTAAAAGGAAAATGTTTGAAAAGGTACCAGATTTTTATAAAGAGGTGCTAAATGCATGGGCAGAGTTGTTGCCTAATGTAAATTATGAATGTGGTCATATTGACCTGATTATGAATCAACCTATATTTCTGAATGAGAAAATCAAGAACAAAGAACAAGTTTTGTATAATAAAGTATTTAGGAGTGCAGGTCTACGACAAATAAAAGATTATACCTATGAGGTAATTCCAGGGTTTTTACCTGAAGAAGCTATTTTTGATATTATCAAGGAATGGGATGAAGAGGTGGGAAGGGGAACAGTGAATAATATGTATGACAAGATAAAGAATAGCATACCAAGCGCATGGGTGGATTTAATAAATAGTGAGGTTGAAAGAGAAAATCTGTTTGTATTTCCTAATTTGTTCATTGGTAGCAGTGAGAAGAAAGTACATTTATCTACTATACCAGTGAAAATATTGTATAGAATAATGGTAGGAAAATGTTATAGAAGGCCGGCTGCTGAAACATTTTGGAAAACAGTTTTTCCAGAATTGGATGAAAAAAAGATATGGGAAAATTTAAATGTAAAATATAATAGTAAGGAGTGTGAAAATAATGATTTTAAGTTAAGACACAATAGAATATTTACAAAGGTAGTGTTACATCAAATTAATTGTGAAGTAAAAAGGGAATGCGATATATGTGGATGTTTCCCAGAAACGCTTATGCATTTGTTTATAGAATGTGAGGAATTAAAAGATATGTTTTGTAAAGTTAAGGAAATGTTAAGTAAAAACTGGGGGGGTGATTTCTTGAAAAAGTATGTGTGGGAGGAACTTGTGTTATTTGGAGTGACTGGTAAATGTGATGGCGTTAATGTGTGCTTGTTGAATATTGTTTTGAGTTTTGTGAGGTATGCTATTTTTTGTAGGAGGAATTATGGTTTTTTTGACAGGAAGAGGGTGAAGGTGTGGGGTATTTTTATATCACTGTTTAGTAAACACATGGATATGTTGTTTAATTATGGGATGGAAGATTTTGATGAACATTTTGTTGAGGGGTGTGGGTTGATTGCAAAGGTGGATGGTGGAGGAATCACTTATAATTTTTGAAAGAATTATTTTGAATATTTTCTTTGTTTTTTTATTTGATAGGGGGTGGCTTTTATCTGCCTATTTTGTGGGTGGAATTTGTTATGTCTTAGTCATGTCTGTTTTTTTTGTATAATAGTTTTTTTTTGTAGTTTTATTTCTTTGGGTTCTTTGATTTGATAGGGGGTGAATTGTTCACCTGCCTATGTTAGGCTAGTGTCTTCTGTATTGTTCTTTGTAATATTGTACTGTAAATATTGTAAAAAATTGAATTTTTTGATAATAAAAAAAATAAAATAAAAAAAAATACACCCGATCTCGTCTGATCTCGGAAACTAAGCAGAGTTGGGCCTGGTTAGTACTTGGATGGGAGACCTCCTGGGAATACCAGGTGCTGTAAGCTTTTTGTTCCACTAGAGAGTACTCTTGTGTCATGGAGCAACTGCCTTTTATTTATCACCCTAATAATATAATGTATTTTTATTGGACTAAATGCAGTTTGTATGTGCTGTCCTAACCTGATCAAATAAAAAAATAGACAGTGCGTTTCCCTCAAAATATAGGCAGTACATTCAGCCTTTGTTTTTAGTCGGTTCATTAAGTTGCATGGAAATACGAATCGCTGATCAATTTTGTTCATGTCTTTATATAGTGTACCAAGAGTTATTCCCTTGCTTACGGCCATACCAGCCTGAATATACCCGCTCTCATCTGATCTCGGAAACTAAGCAGGGTTGGGCCTGGTTAGTACTTAGATGGGAGACCTCCTGGGAATACCAGATACTGTAAGCTTTTTGTTCCACTAGATAGTATTCTTGTGTCATGGAGCAACTGCCTTTTATTTATCACCCTAATAATATCATGTATTTTTATTGGACTAAATGCAGTTTGTATGTGCTGTCCTAACCTGATCAAATAAAAAAATAGACAGTGCGTTTCCCTCAAAATATAGGCAGTACATTCAGCCTTTGTTTTTAGTCGGTTCATTAAGTTGCATGGAAATACGAATCACTGATACATTTTGTTCATGTCTTTATATAGTGTACCAAGAGTTGTTCCTGTGCTTACGGCCATACCAGCCAGAATATGCCTGATCTCGTCTGATCTCGGAAGTTAAGCAGGATCGATCCTGGTTAGTACTTGGATGGGAGACCGCCTGGGAATACCAGGTGCTGTAAACTTTTTGTTCCACTAGAGAGTACCCTTGTGTCATGGAGCAACTGCCTTTTATTTATCACCCTAATAATATCATGTATTTTTATTGGACTAAATGCAGTTTGTATGTGCTGCCCTGCCCTGATTTATTTAAATAATAGACAGTGCGTTTCCCTCAAAATATATGTGTCATGGAGCAACTTCCTTTTATTTCCCTAATAATATCATGTATTTTTATTGGACTAAATGCAGTTTGTATGTGCTGCCCTGCCCTGGTCAAATTAAATAATAGACAACGCGTTTCCCTCAAAATATAGGCAATACATTCAGCCTTTGTTTTTAGTCGGTTCATTAAGTTGCACGGAAATTCGAATCACTGGTAAATTTTGTTCATGTCTTTATATAGTGTACCAAGAGTTGTTCACTCGCTTACGGCCATACCAGCCTGAATACACCCGATCTCGTCTGATCTCGGAAACTAAGCAGGATGGGGCCTGGTTAGTACTTGGATGGGATACCGCCTGGGAATACCATGTGCTGTAAGCTTTTTGTTCCACTAGAGAGTGCTCTTGTGTCATGGAGCAACTGCCTTTTATTTATCACCCTAATAATATCATGTATTTTTATTGGACTAAATGCAGTTTGTATGTGCTGCCCTGCCCTGCCCTGATCAATTTAAATAATAGACAGTGCATTTCACTCAAAATATATGTGTCATGGAGCAGCTGCCTTTTATTTATCACCCTAATAATATCATGTATTTTTATTGGACTAAATGCAGTTTGTATGTGCTGCCCTGCCCTGGTCAAATTAAATAATAGACAAAGCGTTTCCCTCAAAATATAGGCAGTACATTCAGCCTTTGTTTTTAGTCGGTTCATTAAGTTGCACGGAAATTTGAATCACTGGTAAATTCTGTTCATGTCTTTATATAGTGTACCAAGAGTTTTTCACTCGCTTACGGCCATACCAGCCTGAATACACCTGATCTCGGAAGCTAAGCTGGATTGGGCCTGGTTAGTACTCGGATGGTAGAACCCCTGGGAATACCATGTGCTGTAAGCTTTTTGTTCCACTAGAGAGTGCTCTTGTGTCATGGAGCAACTGCCTTTTATTTATCACCCTAATAATATCATGTATTTTTATTGGACTAAATGCAGTTTGTATGTGCTGCCCTGCCCTGCCCTGATCAATTTAAATAATGGACAGTGCGTTTGCCTCAAAATATATGTGTCATGGAGCAACTGCCTTTTATTTATCACCCTAATAATATCATGTATTTTTATTGGACTAAATGCAGTTTGTATGTGCTGCCCTGGTCAAATTAAATAATAGACAAAGTGTTCCCCTCAAAATATAGGCATTACATTTAGCCTTTGTTTTTAGTCGGTTCATTAAGTTGCACGGAAATTCGAAACACTGGTAAATTTTGTTCATTTCTTTATATAGTGTACCAAGAGTTATTCACTCGCTTACGGCCATACCAGCCTGAATACACCCGATCTCGTTTGATCTCGGAAGCTAAGCAGGATTGGGCCTGGTTAGTACTTTGATGGGAGACCGCCTGGGAATACCATGTGCTGTAAGCTTTTTGTTCCACTAGAGAGTGCTCTTGTGTCATGGAGCAACTGCCTTTTATTTATCACCCTAATAATATCCTGTATTTCTATTGGACTAAAAGCAGTTTGTATGTGCTGTCCTAACCTGATCAAATTAAATAATAGACAGTGCGTTTCCCTGAAAATATAAGCAGTACATTCAGCCTTTGTTTTTAGTCTGTTCATTAAGTTGCATGGAAATACGAATCACTGATACATTTTGTTCATTTCTTTATATAGTGTACCAAGAGGTGTTCCTGCGCTTATGGCCATACCATCCTGAATATGCCTGATCTCGTCCGATCTCGGAAGCTAAGCAGGATTGGGCCTGGATAGTACTTGGATGGGAGACTGCCTGGGAATACCAGGTGCTGTAAGATTTTGGTTCCACTAGAGAGTGCTCTTGTGTCATGGAGCAACTGCCTTTTATTTATCACCCTAATAATATCATGTATTTTTATTGGACTAAATGCAGTTTGTATGTGCTGCCCTGCCCTGCCCTGCCCTGATCAATTTAAATAATGGACAGTGCGTTTCCCTCAAAATATATATGTCATGGAGCAACTGCCTTTTATTTATCACCCTAATAATATCATGTATTTTTATTGGACTAAATGCAGTTTGTATGTGCTGCCCTGGTCAAATTATATAATAGACAAAGCGTTCCCCTCAAAATATAGGCATTACATTCAGCCTTTGTTTTTAGTCGGTTCATTAAGTTGCACGGAAATTCGAATCACTGGTAAATTTTGTTCATTTCTTTATATAGTGTACCAAGAGTTGTTCACTCGCTTACGGCCATACCAGCCTGAATACACCCGATCTCGTCTGATCTCGGAAACTAAGCAGGATGGGGCCTGGTTAGTACTTGGATGGGATACCGCCTGGGAATACCATGTGCTGTAAGCTTTTTGTTCCACTAGAGAGTGCTCTTGTGTCATGGAGCAACTGCCTTTTATTTATCACCCTAATAATATCATGTATTTTTATTGGACTAAATGCAGTTTGTATGTGCTGCCCTGCCCTGCCCTGATCAATTTAAATAATAGACAGTGCATTTCACTCAAAATATATATGTCATGGAGCAACTGCCTTTTATTTATCACCCTAATAATATCATGTATTTTTATTGGACTAAATGCAGTTTGTATGTGCTGCCCTGGTCAATTTATATAATAGACAAAGCGTTCCCCTCAAAATATAGGCATTACATTCAGCCTTTGTTTTTAGTCGGTTCATTAAGTTGCACGGAAATTCGAATCACTGGTAAATTTTGTTCATTTCTTTATATAGTGTACCAAGAGTTGTTCACTCGCTTACGGCCATACCAGCCTGAATACACCCGATCTCGTCTGATCTCGGAAACTAAGCAGGATGGGGCCTGGTTAGTACTTGGATGGGATACCGCCTGGGAATACCATGTGCTGTAAGCTTTTTGTTCCACTAGAGAGTGCTCTTGTGTCATGGAGCAACTGCCTTTTATTTATCACCCTAATAATATCATGTATTTTTATTGGACTAAATGCAGTTTGTATGTGCTGCCCTGCCCTGCCCTGATCAATTTAAATAATGGACAGTGCGTTTGCCTCAAAATATATGTGTCATTGAGCAACTGCCTTTTATTTATCACCCTAATAATATCATGTATTTTTATTGGACTAAATGCAGTTTGTATGTGCTGCCCTGGTCAAATTAAATAATAGACAAAGTGTTCCCCTCAAAATATAGGCATTACATTTAGCCTTTGTTTTTAGTCGGTTCATTAAGTTGCACGGAAATTCGAAACACTGGTAAATTTTGTTCATTTCTTTATATAGTGTACCAAGAGTTGTTCACTTGCTTACGGCCATACCAGCCTGAATACACCCGATCTCGTTTGATCTCGGAAGCTAAGCAGGATTGGGCCTGGTTAGTACTTGGATGTGAGACCGCCTGGGAATACCAGGTGCTGTAAGCTTTTTGTTCCACTGGAGAGTACTCTTGTGTCATGGAGCAACTGCCTTTTACATATCACCCTAATAATATCATGTAATTTTATTGGACTAAATGCAGTTTGTATGTGCTGCCCTACCCTGCCCTGATCAATTTAAATAATAGACAGTGCGTTTCCCTCAAAATATATGTGTCATGGAGCAACTGCCTTTTATTTATCACCCTAATAATATCATGTATTTTTATTGGACTAAATGCATTTTGTATGTCCTGCCCTGCCCTAGTCAAATTAAATAATAGACAAAGCGTTTCCCTCAAAATATAGGCAGTACATTCAGCCTTTGTTTTTAGTCGGTTCATTAAGATGCACGGAAATTCGAATCACTGGTAAATTTTGTTCATGTCTTTATATGGTCATCGAAGACTTGGTTGCAGGATCAGTTAGGCCAGTAGGAGCAGTGATGGATTACATTTTAATAGCAGCTTTGATAACACTGTGTGTGATGTTTGTAATTTGTTACTGACCTTTGAGAAAGCTATGATATTGAGATAGGTTGGAGTAGTGATGCCTGGAGACAACACTCAGATGCCGTTGTTGACTGTTCCTGATCTGGATGAAGAGGGACAAGTGGAACTGGATGGATAAATATCCTTTTTGATGATTTGATCATTTTTCAATTTATTTTTTCAATATTAGTGTGATTTTAGTATGATTTTATGAATCAAAGGGGGGAAATGGGTTAATGTGATTCATTTAATCATTTATATATCATTTTTATATTCTTAGTTGATCTTGATGTTTAATTTGAAAGTGTTTGTTTTGCAAAAGATACTGTTTGGTCTTTTCTTTTCTTCCAGAAGCATTTGGGGGAATATGTGGAGATTGAAATACTCAAACAAGGACAATATGAAGGGACAATATGAAAGGACAATGACTGGAGGAGATGAAACAAGGAGGATGTGGAAAGATTCCGATTCCATCATCAACAATCCATTGGAAGTCGAGACTACGGGGAGATGAAGTGTAGTGGACTACATTCCAGTGTCTGCAATGAAATATAGACATATTTGCATGTGTAATACATAATTTGTGTCATATTCTTAGGTATAAATTTTTGTAGAATGATATTTGATGTTGTTGGATACATGTGGGGATCTTAGATGTTTTTGTTTATTTCGTTGATGCTTAGGGACAGGGAGTCTAGGCAGGGAGAGGTCCACTGTAGGGTCCAATGGGTTGACCAGCCTTAGAGTGGACATTTTTTGGATAGGATTTTGTTTGCAGGGGCTTACATGTGTATTTAATTGCATCATAGTTTCAAATGCATTTACATTGTTTATGAGTTTATCGGGAGTACCTAGGTGGTTGCCTGGGGCAGAGGGACCGTGAGAGAATTTTACTGTCTTGATTGATGGATGGATTTGGAACGAAGGTTGCCGGACAGTTTTTTCGCTCTCACACTCCATAAAGATTTGTTCATATTTCATAGTAATGTATTCACACTTCATAAACAGTTATTCATATTTCATAGAAAGGTATTTACACTCTAGAGGAGAATGTTTTTGGTTTAATGTTAAAGATACTCAATAAGATAAATTGTTACTGGTCATAATCCTATTCTGTTTGTTTTCGAGACTTTTAGTTAGTCTCGAAGGGGGGATATGTCGTGTATGAAGATTATGACTAGTCTTGAGGGACAAAGAAAAACTGTTTATCTTAGTTTAAATGTAGCCGTTTGTAGGGTGACGCCCAAGGGGAGACCGGTGATTGGACGAAAGAGGGAGCAACCCATTTTTGCCGTTGTTTATAAGTATGGGCTAGACAAAGAAGCGGCAGAAGCATTCAGATTAATTTGGGACGGTGCTTCTCCAGACACCGCGGGTCTGTAACTTATGCTGTAAACTTGTGATACGAATAAAAACTTCTAATCAAGGTACAGCCTAAGCGGACTCTTTGTTGACAGCAATAACCACCAACATCCGACGGGACACGACACTTCGCTGGCTACCTGAGACATGAAACAGATAGGTGGGAGGGCATACAGGCTGTCACCAATTTATTAATGTGCAATTTGCCTAAATGGGAATTGTGGGAACACTTCAACCAGTACAGTTTTATTCGACACTGTATATATTTGTTTTGGACATCATTATGTCCAGCAGTTTTTATCAACACAAGACAGTTCAATGGAAACGCACCCTAGCAGGGCATTGTTGCATCTATTTTCTATGCCAACTTTCTAAATGTTGACAAACAAATCACTAGACAAGTTAATGGAAAGACTGAAAAGCATCTTGATTTTTTGTTTAGTGAAAATCTTCTGTGAATGAAGTGCAAAAAAGCATTAACGACTGACTTAGCTGTTCTAGTAGTATTGGTCTGAGAAAGTCGTTAAGTAACGAGTGTTTTCAAGAGCAACTTTCGTAACGATGGTTTTGAGAAACAGCTCGGAGACTCCTACGTAGGTTCTAACGATGAACTTAGCCTTAGCCATGCTTTTGGGAAACAGGGCCAAGCTAGCTAGATAACTTGGCTAGCTAGCTAGTTGTCTGTGACCTAACGTTAGCTAATTTGCTAGTTAACGTGTCCGCTAATATTGGCAATACAACATCACTGCCCAGTGACCAACAAAGCAACAACTTTGTACCTTAAATAATTCTTACCTTAACATAATAGCTAGTTAGCTATTTCAGTTTGGATATTCAACATTGGTACAATAATCCAATCTCTGACAATGTCCTAAAGTTACTACTCAATGGTTACTTCAAATGTTTCTCCTTCTATGGTATTATGGCGGTCCGCAACCAACGTTAGAGATGCATGCAATCACCTACTGGGATGGGTGAAAACTGATAGAACTTTAATGCAGCAATAATTGGGGAAGGGTGAACAAAAACAACAAATTTACTCCTTCAATCGGATTCAAATGTCTTCTCAGATCCCTACACAGGCTCAGGAGCCTGAGAGGGGGGAACCTCTTCATTTAGTATTTCTGTAACATTTTTGGATCTTCACAATGATTTCTGACACCTTCACAATGATTTCTAGTTTCTTCTATGTTTTATTAGTTTGTCTAGAGCAATTTATCACTTGCACAACAAACACAACAAAGTCTACCTTCTTCACTGTTAGTATCTCAGAAGCCCTCTGATAAATTACATTCACTGCAGGCTGTGGGGCATCTCTCTCATCTCCACTTGCTCCTTCCGCTATTTGCACTGCCTCCACATAGAAGACCTGCTGGATAGCCCTGATCAGTGCTTAATTTGTCAATCGGGAGGTCCCGGAACACATAGCTGAGGTACCGGAAAACATTGTCAGTGTTGATGTGGATGCGGTTGAGGAATCAGACGCAGGACGCATAGGCTGAGTCAAACAAGACTTTACTAACTGTATAAACAATACAAAATAAAGGACCTCAAAACAAGGAGGCGAGCGACAACGCAACACAGTGCGTCACAATAAACAAAGTCCAGAGTACTGCACAGGTGACACCAACGGACAGGCGGAAAATAACACACAAACTAACGAAAACAACATAGGAAACTTATAGGGCACATAATCAGACCCAAACGGACACAGGTGTAACAGACAGACCCAACCAAACGAACATCGAAACATTCAACGGTGGCAGCTAGTACTCCGGGGACGACGAACGCCGAAGCCTGCCCGAGCAAGGAGGAGGAGCAGTCTCGGCAGAATTCGTGACAAACATTGAGAAAAAAAGTGTCAAACACAACGTGGCAGCAAAGCAGACAGAGTAAACAGCCAAGTAGCCTACTGTCTATGGTGCTGAAACGGACAGCACTCTCCAAGTTGCTGATTAATTCAAAGCATTTTAGACATCACTGCAGTATGCCCACATACTTGAGTATAGCTGTGGGGCTTACACAAGTCCCAATTTCTTATAGCCTAATCTTCTAGACATCAACGTACAGCAAAATGTTTAAATGACACTGCAGAACACCCACCATATGTACAGTGAGGGAAAAAAGTATTTGATCCCCTGCTGATTTTGTACGTCTGCCCACTGACAAAGAAATGATCAGTCTATAATTTTTATGGTAGGTTTATTTGAACAGGGCGAGACAGAATAACAACAAAAAAAGTTTTTTTTATACAAACTGATTTGCATTTTAATGAGGTGAATAAGTATTTGACCCCCTCTCAATCAGAAAAATGTCTGGCTCCCAGGTGTCTTTTATACAGGTAACGAGCTGAGATTAGGAGCACACTCTTAAAGGGAGTGCTCCTAATCTCAGTTTGTTACCTGTATAAAAGACACCTGTCCACAGAAGCAATCAATCAATCAGATTCCAAACTCTCCACCATGGCCAAGACCAAAGAGCTCTCCAAGGATGTCAGGGACAAGATTGTAGACCTACACAAGGCTGGAATGGGCTACAAGACCATCGCCAAGCAGCTTGGTGAGAAGGTGACAACAGTTGGTGCGATTATTCGCAAATGGAAGAAACACAAAAGACCTGTCAATCTCCCTCGGCCTGGGGCTCCATGCAAGATCTCTCCTCGTGGAGTTGCAATGATCATGAGAACGGTGAGGAATCAGCCCAGAACTACACAGGAGGATCTTGTCAATGATCTCAAGGCAGCTGGGACCATAGTCACCAAGAAAACAATTGGTAACACACTACGCTGTGAAGGACTGAAATCCTGCAGCGCCCGCAAGGTCCCCCTGCTCAAGAAAGTACATATACAGGGCCGTCTGAAGTTTGCAAATGAACATCTGAATGATTCAGAGGAGAACTGGGTGAAAGTATTGTGGTCAGATGAGACCAAAATCGAGCTCTTTGGCAGGAGGAGGAATGCTGCCTATGACCCCAAGAACACCATCCCCACCGTCAAACGTGGAGGTGGAAACATTATGCTTTGGGGGTGTTTTTCTGCTAAGGGGACAGGACAACTTCACCGTATCAAAGGGACGATGGACGGGGCCATGTACCGTCAAATCTTGGGTGAGAACCTCCTTCCCTCAGCCAGGGCATTGAAAATGGGTCGTGGATGGGTATTCCAGCATGACAATGACCCAAAACACACGGCCAAGGCAACAAAGGAGTGGCTCAAGAAGAAGCACATTAAGGTCCTGGAGTGGCCTAGCCAGTCTCCAGACCTTAACCCCATAGAAAATCTGTGGAGGGGGCTGAAGGTTCGAGTTGCCAAACGTCAGCCTCGAAACCTTAATGACTTGGAGAAGATCTGCAAAGAGGAGTGGAACAAAAAAAATAATTTTTTCTCACACTGTATACACACATGCATACTGTGCGAGCAAGGAGGCCTACAAACCTGACTCAGTTACACCAGCTCTGTCAGGAGGAATGGGCCAAAATTCACCCAACTTATTGTGGGAAGCTTGTGGAAGGCCACCCGAAACCCGTTTGACCCAAGTTAAACAATTTAAAGGCAATGCTACCAAATACTAATTGAGTGTATGCAAACTTCTGACCCAATGGGAATGTGATGAAAGAAATAAAAGCTGAAATAAATCATTCTCTCTACTATTATTCTGACATTTCACATTCTTAAAATAAAGTGGTGATCCTAACTGACCTAAGCCAGGGAATTTGTACTAGGATTAAATGTCAGGAATTGTGAAAAACTGAGTTTAAATGTATTTGGCTAAGGTGTATGTAAACTTCCGACTTCAACTGTACACTCACTCACACCAACATGTTGTTGAACTGTATACTTTGTGCATCTCTCTTTCAGATCTGCCATGCACTCCACCACTGCCTCACCCAGAGGTGCATACATTGGGCCTATCAAGACTGACAAGCAGAGATGGGTGGCTGACAAGGACAAATAAAACAACATGCACACACACTCACTCACTCTCTCTTGTCACACACATTATCCCCAATGTAAATACATTGTAATTACTTGTTTATTTTATGTATGCTCCATTTTATTTTAGGATTGGAGATATCTACGCCTGCATATCCATTATCAATATCTACATAATTACTCTAATTATATATCCAATCAAAGTGTGATTGATAATATTGTAAAAGAGTATTGCTTAATTTGCAGTTTGAGGAAATTCTGTGTGCTTTTCTCTGAGTTGAAAAACATGCCTACCTCTCACACACGTTATACCCAATGTAAATACATTGTTTATTTTATGTATGCTCCATTTTATTTGAGGAAAATACAGTCACAGTTAAAGCAATGTCTTTGGTTTAATGGATATTTCTCAGAATAAAATGTGTGACCAAAAGGAAGTCGGCAGACCTGCAACCCTCTGGGAGTGTGTGCAGGTTGTCTACTGGAGCTGAAACATGGAGAAATGGGGAGAGAGAGGAGGAAGAGTACAGTTGAAGGGTTTATCATTAATAACTGACACAATTCTATAATGAATACATATTAGAATAATAATACATAAGCGTGACCAAATTACTGTATTGTGATTGTTTAGTGTTTTAATTACTCAACAAGTAGTGCCCCAAGGTGGGATCGAACCGTGTCTCAAAAGCAGTAGAGAAAGTCAAATAAGGTCACCAAAATGTCCATTATGGCTATACACATCTGGCTCCCGTGAACTATGAGCCAATTATCTTAGTGGACTGCGCCACCAATCAGTCATACTAGACTAAATATGACTAGTTGACTTGACCACCATTGTTATCTTTTTCTTGTTGCAATGGATGTTGCTAAGAATATAAACATATAATCCTCATAGCCTACATGTTTGTTTTTTCTCTTGTTAAAGCACATAGATGTGTATGAAACGATAAGCAGAAACTTTGAATTTGGTCATATGCGGAAATGTGTCTTTTGAATTTTGTGTAAAGTCAGTAGTCTAGTCAAGGAAGCATCATGCAAAATATATTGGCACACTTCACTTACCAAGACCATTGCCAAATAAGGCGAGGTGTCACCTGCTTTTATAGTAAGCCTTGAGGTGGTATCACCCAAAACACTTAGAAGGGAGTATATTTCATACCGAACCCAGTTCATTGTAACTAAATAGAGGGGTAGTAGTTCATTGTAACCCTAGATAGAGGGGTAGTAGTTCATTGTAACCATATATAGAGGGGTAGTAGTTCATTGTAACCCTAGATAGAGGGGTAGTAGTTCATTGTAACTAGATAGAGGGGTAGTAGTTCATTGTAACCCTAGATAGAGGGGTAGTAGTTCATTGTAACTAGATAGAGGGGTAGTAGTTCATTGTAACTAGATAGAGGGGTAGTAGTTCATTGTAACCCTAGATAGAGGGGTAGTAGTTCATTGTAACCCTAGATAGAGGGGTAGTAGTTCATTGTAACCCTAGATAGAGGGGTAGTAGTTCATTGTAACTAGATAGAGGGGGAGTAGTTAATTGTAACCCTAGATAGAGGGGTAGTAGTTAATTGTAACCCTAGATAGAGGGGTAGTAGTTCATTGTAACTAGATAGAGGGGGAGTAGTTAATTGTAACCCTAGATAGAGGGGTAGTAGTTCATTGTAACCCTAGATAGAGGGGTAGTAGTTCATTGTAACTAGATAGAGGGGTAGTAGTTCATTGTAACTAGATAGAGGGGTTGTAGTTCATTGTAACCCTAGATAGAGGGGTAGTAGTTCATTGTAACCATAGATAGAGGGGTAGTAGTTCATTGTAACTAGATAGAGGGGTTGTAGTTCATTGTAACCCTAGATAGAGGGGGAGTAGTTCATTGTAACCCTAGATAGAGGTGAAGTAGTTCATTGTAACCCTAGATAGAGGGGTAGTAGTTCATTGTAACCCTAGATAGAGGGGTAGTAGTTCATTGTAACCCTAGATAGAGGGGTAGTAGTTCATTGTAACCCTAGATAGAGGGGTAGTAGTTCATTGTAACTAGATAGAGAGGTAGTAGTTCATTGTAACTAGATAGAGGGGTTGTAGTTCATTGTAACCCTAGATAGAGGGGTAGTAGTTCATTGTAACCCTAGATAGAGGGGTAGTAGTTCATTGTAACCCTAGATAGAGGGGTAGTAGTTCATTGTAACTAGATAGAGGGGTAGTAGTTCATTGTAACTAGATAGAGGGGTAGTAGTTCATTGTAACTAGATAGAGGGGTAGTAGTTCATTGTAACTAGATAGAGGGGTAGTAGTTCATTGTAACTAGATAGAGGGGTAGTAGTTCATTGTAACCCTAGATAGAGGGGTAGTAGTTCATTGTAACTAGATAGAGTGGTAGTAGTTCATTGTAACTAGATAGAGGGGTAGTAGTTCATTGTAACCCTAGATAGAGGGGTAGTAGTTCATTGTAACTAGATAGAGGGGTAGTAGTTCATTGTAACCCTAGATAGAGGGGTAGTAGTTCATTGTAACCCTAGATAGAGGGGTAGTAGTTCATTGTAACTAGATAGAGGGGTAGTAGTTCATTGTAACTAGATAGAGGGGTAATAGCCAACCCATTGCTTCACCTTCTACCAAACTCACACAGGGATGATCAGACAGGGTAAGGGAATCTTCGTTAAGGAGCCAACCCCCGAGCCCTAATGGTGATCGGATCTTTCTCCTAACTCTGTGTTTGTTCATCAGGTGTAACTGGGTTTACCTTTTTGCAGTGTGTGACATGCACCCAGATGGATCTAATAGGACTTGATAGGGCCCTTCCCAACAGGCCTGCTTCCAGTTTTTCTTCTTTTAGGGACTGGATCCACACCCAGTCTCCTGGTGTGATAGAGTGGGTCACCTTCTCCTTTAGTTCACCTGTGGGGCACAAAACCTCTGACATACGGGTGTGGTTAATAAACTATCTTCACACATACATGTTCAGCTCTCAATTTCTATTGTTGTTTTTTATTTTTTATTTAATCCTATCACTATTATTTAATCATATCACTATTATTTAATCCTATCACTATTATTTAATCCTATCACTATTATTTAATCCTATCACTCCCCCTTTTTGACACATGATTTGCCCATGTGTCAATATTACCACCTTTCTAAACCATTCCTTATGTAATTTATCATCCAATTGCCATGCCTTTCATTTTTGAGATTATCTTTTGCTTCTTTATTGCTCCTCCCACTTCCTTTGTCTTTTATGGCAGCTAAATTCAACTTTCATCCAGTTCAGAATCAATTAGTAATCCAATCAATCAATCTCTTATCTTGTAAAAACACTTATGTTTAGTTCAAACTCTGTTCTACCCAGGCTCTCCCGGGCTTGACCTGAAGACTAATTGTTGGACATGACAAGTCTATTTTTTAAGTCACCTAAGTATTCTGTCTAGCAACAAAGAATAAAAATCTTTATGTTCATGATTAACCCAGTTATATCTAATAGCCCACCAAAAAACTTCATCATCTTTAAATCACTACCAATGTCATATCCCTCGTTACTCTCTACCATTTGGATAACATCCCTGATGTATGTATGCCTCCTTAGAGTTCCAAATTAATTTACCATGGGCTACCATTGCCTTCCCATAGATAAGATCACTTAATTTACCCGTATGCAGTACATAATGGAGTACGCAAACTTTACAGCACTTTATCATTACCAATAAGCTCATCATTTGTTTTTTGTTTTAACGGTTTTGGCGCTTCAAATATAGCAGTTTTCCTGGATGAGTTTAACATTCGCCCCTCCTGTGTTATAGTGTGTCCTAGGTAAATGACCTCGCTCTACCAAAGTTGAAGTTTCTTTTTGCTCACTTTGTGTCCCTGTTCTGCCAGGAAGGTTAACAATTGGATTGTATCCCTCTTACATCCCTCCTGAGTGGGATTAGCCAATAGAATATCATCTACATAAACTAACATTTGCGTCCTTCCCTATGTTCAAACTTTCCCAAATTCTTAGTTATAGCCTGGTCTAAGATTGTAAGACTTTCCGAGTAGCCTTGAGGCATCCTAGCCTAAGTCCATTTCCTTCCCTGAAAAGTAAAGCCAAACCACCCCTGACTATCCGGATGAACTTGGATACTAAAGAAAGCATTAGCTAAATCTATCACTGTAAAATAGGAGTTCTCTGGTTTCAATTGGTTCAGCATTGTATGTGGATCTTGTACACATAGAACTCTGGGAATGATATTTCTATTAAACTAACTGTAAGTCCATGACCATCCTCCAGTCGGCGCTAGGTGCCTCCTTTCTAACAGGAAATATTGGAGAGTTGCATTGTGCCTCATCTCCAGGAATTATCACCCCTCCCTTAAGTAAATGCTCAAATGTAGGTGTTATCCCTTTTATTGCTTCTGGTTTCATAGTATATTGCTTTTGGTATGGTCTATTATCGAATCGAGGAATCACTTGTACTGTAGCTACCCCCTTAATTAGTCCTACATCTGTTGTCCTTGTGACCATAATTTGAACGGAATTGCTGCTAACTCAGCCTCCTGTTCCTGAGTTAAGAAAATCTCTTCCTGTCATCCGTTAAAATTTATCTCCAGATGGACACTGGGCTGGGTTTTTGCTCTCCAATTTAACTTTCTTCTATATCTCCCAGTGGAGTGGCCATACTGATCCCCATTTGGTGTATTCTGCCAGTCAGTAATGTTTTCCCCCTGTTTTATCCATTTACCTAGTGATAACCATTCCTCTGAATGTTCTTTCACTAGGGCAACATGGGGGCTCCACCTTTCTCTGTACAGCCTCTGGTGCTGTGAACCCATTTTAACCCAATTTGAAAAAACAACAATCACAAATAGCCAGGCCTCACTCAATTTGATAGCTCACTTTTATGACCTAAATACTGCCTAACTGAGATGAGCTAATCTCTTTCTCCTAGTTATAATCTAAAGATGGTAGTACACACAAAACATGATAGATATTCCCAGTCTTAACCCATCAAAACTGTTCGCTGCTCTGGCACCCCAATGGTGGAACAAGCTCCCTCACGACGCCAGGACAGCGGAGTCACTCACCACCTTCCGGAGACATTTGAAACCCCACCTCTTTAAGGAATACCTGGGATAGGATAAAGTATTCCTTCTAACCCCCCCCCCCCCCCCAAATTGTAAAGTGGTTATCCCACTGGCTATAGGGTGAACGCACCAATTTGTGAGTCGCTCTGGCTAAGAGCGTCTGCTAAATGACGTTAATGTGCCCTTGAGCAAGGCACTTAACCCTAATTGCTCCTGTAAGTCGCTCTGGATAAGAGCGTCTGCTAAATGACTAAAATGTAAATGTAAATGTAAATAATTGTTTGTATCATTCTAATTCCTCATATCTAATCCATTAAACCACTCAAAATTCCTCGAGTATACAATGATTATTTAATTGATTACCCTAACTCTGCTACATGTGATCTCATCTCAAATGATCCATTTATCAATTATTTATTCAACGCCCTAGGAAAATCTGTCTCCCCTTCTATTGTTCCTGTCTCCCCTATAAATGTCAAATTTGAGTTTTTAGCCAATACAATCACGGTTACATCAAATGTTCCCTCATTTAATGGTATTTTCTTCCTAATATAACTTCCCTAAATAAGATTAAATCCCCTGCCTTCCTCTACTATCCTTATATCATTACTGGATCAATGATAATAACTGTAATAACTATCAATAATACTTTTTTCTGATAATGTTATAATTGTAGCCTATTCCATCACTTTAATTTAAAATATAAGTTTATGTAACAAATCCATAACCCACTACAGGCTGGTGCTATTCCCCAGCACAACAGCCAATGCATACTTTCATCCTAACCAAAATAAATTATCGTTTTAAAATCGTCCAATTATTCTGTATTTTCCCGCTAACCCATTTCAGTTCGCTATTCAATTTATTTAACTGTTCTCTCTGATTATAACCTAATTAATAAAACAAATACTTGCTATCGTTTATCAGCATACGCTTAATGACATTCCTACCATCTGAACTATACTGTCTCTCACCCTCCCCTTGCTCCTTCGGGGAGAGCGCATGGTAACCTTATAACATATTTTCATAGACTTTTCTAGAATACTTCTATTTAAGCTATCTAATTCAACCTTTCACATTTCTCAATCCACATAGTAATCTAGGTATATAGCCCCACTGCGAAAGCTTTGTCTACTGTCCCTACCTGTGTTCGAACCAGGGACATCGCCAGTCACTCCACACCATCTGTGATGCTCTCAAATTAACTACTCCCAGCTCGTCACTCGTTTGGTGACGTCACCAAATGAAAATCGCAGTAGCTTTCACCTCAGCAAAAAACTCTCTCTCCTTTTGATTCCCTATTGTATGATTTAGTTTTTCTATTTAACCCATAAACACGCTACAAATAGTCCATTCAACATTACCAAACCAAATACTCCATCGTACCCATTCAATCAACACATCAGCCATGGAATTTACACTCATAAATGCAGATTGTTACTCCATGCCTTGAAATGATAAATAGATTTCCACTAATAGTACCATTAATGATCTCATCTTACCCTCTGACACAAAATGAAGTTCCCTCACTGTACTACGTTAGCTCTACCATGATAATTAGTTCAATTTAACCCTCTATTTGCTTTGTACTATATTATACATTACGTCTAAAACAACATTACTTATGGTCAGTTTATTCCAATCATATTATCCAACAACGCCACAATCTTAAACTCATATGGGGCGGCTGGCAGTTTAGTGACCAATAGCGCCGCGCCAACAACCGAGAGGTCGCCGGTTCCAATCCCCGAGCCGACCAGGCGAAAAATCTGCCGATGTGCCCTCGAGCAAGGCACTCAACCCCAATTGCTCCCATAAATCGCTCTAGACAAGAGCGTCTGCCAAATTACCGCAAATGTAAACATTCTCTACTTTCTCACCCATGACGCTCGGGTGAGCAAGTTCAGAACATTTCTGGTCAGAAACCCACATGCGTTCCCAGCCATCTCCCAGTCTTTTCATGGCTCCAAAAGCCACACTTTCGCTCTCTCCAGCCCCTCCCCTCGCAACTCTACCTTTTTTGTCCAGGGGGAAACAGGCTTTTTGAGGAGCTGTGAGGAGCTGTTTCTCATCCCAGCGCGCCTCCAATATTCCGCCGTTACTCAAAGCACTCCAGTCCATTTATTTAAATCAAATAATTCCCACCTAATTAGTTAAAGTTGGTGCACGTTTATAAACCGAATTATTTCGGTCTAATTGTTTAACCAGTATTTTGCACGGTCAAACATCAAATGTCAAATCAAATACTAAACCGAATTGCTTCGACACAACTATTCAAAAGCAGTATTATGCTATGTCAAACACCAAATGTTATATTTCAAATATATCAATTCAAACGTTCTAGTTCAGTCACACTCATTCATCACTTTAGTTTTATGTTCCCAATTGTTTTTAACGGGTTATATGGTTTAAGCAACCACAAATCCAACAGTTATTTCCAAATTATACCGTTTGAACAGCCACAAACGTCTTTTGATTCCCAATTTGTTTTCTATCAAGGTATACAGGTTTATCATTCACACTTTCATGCATACAACAACACTCGTACTGTCTAACTTTTTATAGTACCTCCTATGGGTGTCTTTTGTTAACGTTTGCACAATTTAAACCTTATTTCCTATTTGTATTTCTCATTATTTACTGTTTTAAAATATTATTTGTATTCACAGCCAAAAATGGTACACAGTTAAGCGTAGTATACAGTTATCACACAGCAAAAGTAGTACACAGTTATCGCCCTCACTCACAATACACAGTCATAATCCTATCATACAGTCAAATATGTCACACAGTCATCAATGACACCCATGTCACACAGTCATAAATGACACCCATGTCACACAGTCATAAATTACACACTTATATTCCACACACAATCTATTTGGGCACACAGCTTCTTCTACTACCTTTAAAAAATACTCAGCTGAACCTAGCCATATCCTCGAAGTTATGGACCTTGCCAGTCGCTAGTATTTATCTAAAATTTCCCGAACCTAGCCGTATCTCAGTTACGGACCTTGTCGGTGTAATTCTTCGAACCTTAGTCGTACTGTCGTAGTTACGAACCTTGCCGATAGCAATTACTTAAACCAATTATTCCCTATATCTTCCGAACCTTAGCCGTATTGTCGCAATTACGGACCTTGCCGGTAGATTTCAGTATTGTCTCCTGAACCTAGCCGTATCTTAACGGACCTTGCCGGTAGAACCAACACTCTCTGGTACCATGGTTTTAAACATCACATTTAGCAAAGGCTTGCATGTCACAATATTGTGCTTATCTACTCATAATAGTTTCATAATTTAGTTCACTTACATCAGACAGTTGTTTCACAAAATTAATTTGGATAAAGCCAATGTGCAGATCTTCAGTTATTTAACAATAGGTATCTGCTTACCTTTTTAGAAGCCCGGGCAGTTTGTGAAACATACGGTTCGATTAAAGAGTTGACCAAATGGGCTGGACAGTATCCAGCGAAGTCCCTTCTACCAGACCGCGTCGGGGTCACCAATTGTCAAAGTCGCGTTAATTCAAATCTGGTATTAGGAACAAAAGAGGTCAACACGACTTCTAAGATATACTAGTTATTTTAATTAATGCAAAAACCTTCAATGGTAAATATGATGTTTCGTATATACGGGCTCTCTGAGATGACTCGCAGGACACCCCAGACAACTAACACATTGTTTCAGATTCAATACTCAAATACTCTGACAGAGGGAATTTCCCACTTCTCTGCTGGCCAATTAGAGTAGAGGCTTGAGCGTGGTTTAAACTTTCTCAGCCAATCCGTTGGTTCAGGGGTTGGTCTCATCTCCTCGGCGCCATTTGTTGCACACTTCAACCAGGCACAAGATTATCATAACAACCTATCATAGTGAGAAGAGCCAGCTCCCTTAGACATCATTCCTATGTCCAAGGAAGGTTCACAGATCACAAAGAACCAGTATAGTCTAGCATTTGAAGATACAATCCTTATCTTATTTTACCCCCTAAAACAGCTCTTCACATCAATCACAGCCTTGCCAGGTGTCACAACCTACATTAGCCCAGTCAAGAATGCATTCTTTCTAAGTTAGTCATCCCATCAATTTAGGAGAATAATAAATCCCCAATACTCACTGGTCATCCCCAAAGCCAACACCTCCTTTGGCCGCCATTCCTTCCAGTTCTCTGCTGCCAGTGACTGGAACGAACTGCAAAAATCTCTGAAGCTGGAGACTCTTATCTCCCTCACTAACATTAAGCATCAGTTGTCAGAGCACCTTACCGATCATTGCACCTGTACACAGCCCATCTGAAATTAGCCCACCCAACTACCTCATCCCCATATTGTTATTTATTTTGCTCATTTGCACCCCAGTATCTCTATTTGCACATCATCTCTTGCACATCTATTATTCCAGTGTTAATACTAATTGTAATTATTTTGCACTATGGCCTATCTATTGCCTTACCTCCATAACTTGCTACATTTGCACACACTGTATATATATTTTCTGTTGTATTTTTGACTTTATGTTTTGTTTTACCCCATATGTAACTCTGTGTTGTTGTTTTTATCACACTGCTTTGCTTTATCTTGGCCAGGTCGCAGTTGTAAATGAGAACTTGTTCTCAACTAGCTTACCTGGTTAAATGTTAAATAAAATAAATAAATAAAAATTATTTGTATGTTGGCCGAATCCCAACGTTTCAGTTGAACGGAAGTGAAGGCGGAGCCTGGCTCTTTTCTCTTGTGACTTTACGCTCCGTGCAGAGTACAACACCAGACAACATGATTGAACAAAGGAGGAATGTTAAAATGATATCGGACTGTAACTTTTGAAAATGAGCTAAGCAGACTACTGCTGTATTATTATTTGTATGTTGGCGGAAGTCCTATTTTTCAGTCGAACGGAAGTGAAGGTGGATTCACATGTTCTCTATTCTCCATTTTGTCTTGTGACTTTAGGCAGAGAGTCACATGTTGAAATATAACGTCTCGGTCCTCTACCTCCCTGATCTAAAAGGTCCGTAGACTAGAGATAAACATCTAGTTAACTTCGCCTGAACTCTGCAATCGACCATAAACACACGTTTCTACAATGAATCAGGTGAGTTTAGATTAATTTAATCATTTTTATAATGGGTCTTTGTGGCCTGCTTCATGCTTTTACACTGCGCGCATTTAATGGTCCTTGACTTTTGGAAAATCATTTGTGTAGTTTAGCTGGTTACTCGTAGCCAGGCCCGGCAGCAGGATGATCTCGGCAAGGGGGCATCAGAAATGACTAAGGGGGGCACAACTATTTTCGCTTGCTGATATCACAGGATCGATAATAATCGATAGTACAATTACACACAATGTATTTGCAGCCAGGCACGGCTGTCTTGCAGCAAGAATACAGGCTACTGCACCGCTTTACAAACATGGACAATTCATAAATAGCAAGTCATGACAACGCTACACAGCTACATGCACAATACCCAACAATCCAATGCAAAACAGTTGCTAATTACCGTAATAACACTTCCTCATGCCAATACAATGCATTTCCAATCGCGGAAAACAAACAATAATGCACTACCAATGACTTATCGGTACAATGCAGCTAGTTGGAGCTTGCCAGTTGGCTGTAGGCTACTCCACTAGCAGCTTACCCGTTGGCTGTAGGCTACTCCACTAGCAGCTTGCCAGTTGGCTGTAGGCTACTCCACTAGCAGCTTACCATTTGGCTGTAGGCTACTCTACTAGCAGCTTACCAGTTGGCTGTAGGCTACTTCACTAGCAGCTTGCCAGTTGGCTGTAGGCTACTCCACTAGCAGCTTACCAGTTGGCTGTAGGCTACTCCACTAGCAGCTTACCAGTTGGCTGTAGGCTACTCCATTAGCAGCTTACCAGTTGGCTGTAGGCTACTCCACTAGCAGCTTGCCAGTTGGCTGTAGGCTACACCACTAGCAGCTTACCAGTTGGCTGTAGGCTACTCCACTAGCAGCTTGCCAGTTGGCTGTAGGCTACACCACTAGCAGCTTACCAGTTGGCTGTAGGCTACTCCACTAGCAGCTTACCAGTTGGCTGTAGGCTACTCTACTAGCAGCTTGCTAAAAACTGTAAGCAAGCTAGCCTTTTAGCTTCCCACAGATTTAGATGTGGCTTAGTGTTGTAGGTTACGGTCTTGCTGAAAGGTGAGTTCCTCTCCCAGTGTCTGGTGTAAAGCAGACTGAAGCAGTCTTTCCTCTAGGATCTCCCGTTTAGTTTCATCCTGTAAAACTCCCCAGTCTTTGACGATGTCAAGCATTTCCTTACTATGATGCAGCCATCACCATGCTTGAAAATAAGGAGGCAGTTACTCAGTGATGTTGGATTTGCCCCAAACTTAAGGCTTTGCATTTAGGCCCAAAAAGTGTATTCATTTGCCCTGTTAATTTTTTTGCAGTATTACTTTAGTGCCTTGTTGCAAACAAGATCTGAAATATTTATATTCTCCTTTCACTCTTTCATTTAGGTCATTATTGTGGATTATTGTGAATAGTCACATGTACAGGGTTGCAGGTGGTCACTGTGGTCTAAGGCACTGCATCGCACTGCACTGCACAGCGTCGTCCAGGGTAGGGGAGGGAATGGCCGGCAGGGATGTAGCTCAGTTGGTAGAGCATGGCGTTTGCAACGGCAGGGTTGTGGGTTCGATTCCCATGGGGGGCCAGTATGAAAAACTAGTCACATGTACAGGGTTGCAGGTCATTATTGTGAATAGTCACATGTACAGGGTTGCAGGTGGTCATTATTGGGGATTATTGTGAATAGTCACATGTACAGGGTTGCAGGTGGTCATTATTGGGGATTATTGTGAACATCTTTGACGTGTCTGGGTGGCTTAATACACCATAAACAACATCATTATTAACAGAGGAAGGGTTAGTCATTCATATCACACAATTACTATTTGTTATTGTTTTGTATTTGTTTGTACAAATGTGTAGAATTTTGTTTTTACTTTGACATTATTTTGTGTAGATGAATTACGGAAAATTATAATCAAATCTATTTCAATCCCACTTTTTAAAGCAACAAAATGTGAAAAAAGTTATATTGGGTGTAGACTTTCCATAGGAACTGTATAGCCTAATAATATTTAGGAAGTTAATTTCCTTGAGAAGATAACTGCCCGTGCTTCTCCATCCATTCATATATAGACTACTCTATTTAATTGAGACCAAACGCTCACCTGATCTGGCATGCCCAACTAGGAGAGGAGAGGTATGGCTGCTGAAC
This sequence comes from Coregonus lavaretus, assembly GCF_964263955.1. Lineage (NCBI taxonomy): Eukaryota > Metazoa > Chordata > Actinopteri > Salmoniformes > Salmonidae > Coregonus > Coregonus lavaretus. Next base: position 228,190 of record NW_028164846.1, read on the forward strand.
TAGGAGTGGAGAGTTATGGCTGCTGAACTAGGACAGGAGAGGTATGGCTGCTGAACTAGGAGAGGAGAGGTATGGCTGCTGAACTAGGAGAGGAGAGGAGAGGCTGCTGAACTAGGAGAGGAGAGGTATGGCTGCTGAACTAGGAGAGGAGAGGAGAGGCTGCTGAACTAGGAGAGGAGAGGTATGGCTGCTGAACTAGGAGAGGAGAGGAGAGGAGAGGCTGCTGAACTAGGAGAGGAGAGGAGAGGCTGCTGAACTAGGAGAGGAGAGGAGAGGCTGCTGAACTAGGAGAGGAGAGGTATGGCTGCTGAACTAGGAGAGGAGAGGAGAGGCTGCTGAACTAGGAGAGGAGAGGAGAGGCTGCTGAACTAGGAGAGGAGAGGTATGGCTGCTGAACTAGGAGAGGAGAGGTATGGCTGCTGAACTTGAAACAGCAAGAAAGATGAGCGGTCCGTTGCACTTTCTCTTGACCTACGTTTTGCACGTAGGATATAGCCTGTCTTTTAGGAGCGGGAATATTTTCAGTCAGAGACAAATAAATGGATAATTAATATATATTGAGAAGGAGAAGACTCAACGCTCGATCCCCATGTTGCGCCTTTTGCTTTGTATTGATAATCACATTTTGGGATTTCACCTCGACTCACGTTGGTTGAGCGTCCCCAACTTATTTCTATTAACAGACACGAACTCCGTTTCGTACCTGCGCAGGTAAACTGCATCCTAACCCTCCCATATGGGAAGGGTTTCGATGTCAGTTTCACCGGCGCCAGCTTCCTTAGGGAGTTCTGGGGGAAACTCCAGAACTCCCAGAACAAGCAGGGATCCCTGGCAGAAATGTTCGAGGTGATCAAGCTGACGGACAATAGCATCAAAACTGTTATTGTCCGTATGTACAATGAAATGGTACAGCCGGAGGACGTTGGAGTATGGTTGGGCAGGTACTGCAACGTGAAGGGGCCCCTGACCCAGGTGAAGGATCCCGACGGGATCTGGACAGGGGCCTGGAGGGTTACTGTCCAGCAAAGGGAGGATCCCGGGGGCTATGGTGGGTTGAAAGCCATCCCATCCACCATAGTCCTCGGAGAGAACAGGGGCCATGTTCACTACCAGGACCAGCCAAAGCTGTGCCGTAAGTGTGGTGAACATGGCCACCTAGCAGACGCCTGTGAAAAGGTGGTCTGTATGAAGTGCCGGGAGGTGGGCCATCGCTACGAGGAGTTCACGAACGGAAGGTCGTGCAACCTCTGTGACGAGCGGTCCCACCTCATCCGCAGCTGCCCCTCCTCCTGGGCCAACAAGTTCAGGGCTGGCAGGATGGATGCGGCGGCTGCGGACCGGGCTTCCGAACGCCAGAAGAAGGAAGCGGCAGTTGCCAAGGTAGCGGAGGAGGTGATAGTGGAGGAGGTGGTGGAGGAGGTGGTGGCGGTAGTGGAGGAGGTGGTGGTGGCGGCAGTAGAGGAGGTGGTAACGGTAGTTGAGGAAGTGGTGGCAGTAGTGGAGGAAGTGGTAGATAAGGTGGAGTGCGCGGAAGGTGCGGTGGTGGGAGAAGTGGGAGTGGAGGCAAAAAACCTCCCCACCCCAACCCCCCCGCCCCAGACTGATGTGACCCCTGAAGGAGAAAGGGCCGAGAAAGACGGCTCTGGAGAGACGGAGAGTGAGAGCTCCCCAAGTGGGTCTGACAGTATGATGACAGTGTCGGAAACGACACTGTCAAGTGGGGAGAGTGCAGGAGCGGTGGGAGAGACCCTGGGCGAATACCTTCCCCTACGGAAGAGAAACGCTGAGGAGCTCTCCGACCCCGAACAGGGCGAGGAGAAGAAGGGAAAGTTGGAGTGGGAGAGCTCCCAGGGGGAGGATGAGTCCAGGGTCTTTCCATCAAACTCCCCCAACCAAGAATCGTTTTTAAACCCTGTTTTTACCTCCTCTCCCTGCCACCCCCCCTTACCCCGCAGGGAGAGAGAGAAAGTGTCTAATAAATAACCCCTTTTAAACGGTTTTAATGCCTTCTTTCCTTTTAGCACTGTTTACTAACCTCTTTTATGGCTTTTAACATCACCACCATTAATGTTAGAAGCGTAAAGACTGATTTAAGAGCACAATCTGTTTTATCCTTTTTAGAAAGTTTTAATTCAGATGTGTTTTTATTGCAGGAGTGTGGTCTACCCTTTTTAACCTCTTACAGCAAATGGGAGGAGAAGTGGCAGCACGGGCCCTCCATTTGGAGTGGTTCCAATTTTAATAAAAACGATGGTGTTGCTATTTTATTCAAGACCCCACAGGTGGTGGTGAAGGGGAGCACAGTGGTGGTTGGGGGACGTGCTCTTTTAGCCAACTGTACTTTTATGGGGAGGGATTTTAACGTGCTAAATGTATATGGTTTTAATAACAAACATGACCGGTGCGCGCTTTTAGAAGACCTGCAGTCCCACATGCTGGGGAGGGATCCTCTAGTGGTGGGTGGGGATTTTAACTGTGTTTTAAGTAGAGCAGACAGGAGAGGAGCGGGAGAAGATTTTAAGGTAGATAGGTCTAGTGTTTTATTGCAAGGGTTGTGCAGGGATTTTAAACTAACTGACTGTTTTAAAACCCTGCATCCAAGAGAGGAGGGCTTCACCTGGACCAGTGGTGACGGCACCAGAGCCTCTCGCATTGACTATCTGTTTACCCGTGACTGCCCGCCAACTGATGCTAGAATAACCCCTGCTTTCTTCTCAGATCACGTAATGCTGACGTGCACCCTTTCACTAACTTCGGGTGTGACTGTAGGAAGAGGGCCCTGGAAACTGAACTGCTCCCTTTTAGAAGATGATAGAGTAGTTAGCCAGTACAGGGAGCAGTTCAGCCAGTGGCAGACACTACAGGACTTCTTTGACACACGAGCACAGTGGTGGGAAATGGTGAAGGGTAAGACGAGGACCTTCTTTAGAGAGATAGGAAAGAAAAAAAGTAAAGAAAAAGATAGACGCATGTTGGGACTGCAGAAGCGACTGGAGCGTTATTTTTACCTAAATCAACAGGGCTTTGATTTTAACCAGGAAATCAAAGACGTTAAGAAAGAGATGGCATTTTTAGCGGAACAGAAGAGCAAGGGGGTTATTTTAAGAAGTAAAGAAAGGGAATTAGAAGAGGGGGAAAAATGTACCAGGTACAACCCGCGAGAACCCGGCCTAGAGTAAACAGAGTGCGTCTCGGGCACGGACCTCTGACTTCCATACGACTCTGGTTTCTCTTCATTACGCACAAGCCTTTCGCCTTTTACTAAAGACTTCCGTGGAGAGGAACACATTTACGAGTTCAACGTATTTTTGGAGGGCCTTTGCTTCTGGCAGAGCCCGATATCTTGTTTCAAGAGAAATCAACAGAGACGGCGTCTGCCTGCCGCGCAGACTTTTTGCTCAGGCATTTGAGTTCGTGCTGGCTGACCGGTGTATTTTTCCAGTCAAAGTAGTCACTCGGCCAATTGAATTTAAGCCCGACAACGACGACTGGCGTATTTTCCGGTCTTTGAACAAATAGTAGCACTGGATGTAAAGAGCTAGAAGTGACTTGACGCATTAGCGACTTTTTGGAAAAAAACACTCGCCTGTCGCCAGGGAAACGTGGAGGGGTTGCGATGGGAGGAGCACACTTTAGCCAAACCGCTGAGGTCTCCCGGCGGGTGCAGGGTTCAATTTGTGGGTTATCGCTTCTCGGCCTTTTGGCTAAGATCAAGTGTAGTATTTTACTGGGCTTGATTTTGAGAAGTGATCAGCGAATTGTGCTTTTGTAAAAAATTGGACCGGGATGTTTAGGGACAGTAAGACAGAGACTGGGTTTTTGGGGACTAAGACGACTGACTTTTGAGGGAAAGGTTTTAATCATCAAGGCTGTGATTTTACCTGTCCTTTTATTAATCAGTTCTGTTTTTATCCCCCCAAGATCAACTCTTTTAGCTCTGGACCGGATGCTATTTTATTTCCTGTGGGGAAGCAAGTGGGAGAGGCTGAGGAGGGAGGTGGTGAAGAGGCCCAGGCTCAAGGGGGGGAAAGGCTTGCCTGACCTCTACTTGTTCCTGGGCAGCTGCTATACAGCGTTACATCTCACTCTTGCCACCTCCCCGGTCAACAATAAGACCCAGGCCCTCGCACGGTTCTGGCTGGGGTCTTACCTCAGGTCTCTGAGTTTGATCCCAGTCGACCTGCGAGCCCCAGTCTCTTTCCTGCTCCCCACACACTACATCCAGCTCAAAACGTTTTTAAGACATTTTAAACTGGAAAAGGAGCCTGTCACTGTTTTAACTAAACTCCGCTCTCTTCTCTCTCTTGTGCAGGAACGGGAACCGGTGTGTCCAGTGCGCGGGCTTGCTATAGGCGAGCCCTCAACGGTTTGGCGCAACGTGTCCCATCCTGCTCTGCTGAATTGGCACCGTGACCTGTCCTGGATGGTCGCCCATGAGATCCTCCCGGTCAGGGCCGTTATGCACTCCCGGGGCATGGCGAGGACATCCGCGTGCCCCCGACCAGGCTGCGGCCAGGAGGAGTCGGTGAGGCACTTGCTCTGGGAGTGCAGATCTCCCCACGCCTGCCAGCAGGAGAGGACCTAACGCCCCAGCTCGTGCTGTATGGGGTGGGCCGAAGGCCTATAACAACAAAGGCCTTCACACAACTCTGGCCCACCCTCACATGTCTGAAGGATGCACTGTGGTCCTCCCGCAACCTGCTGGTAGGGAAACAGGTAGAGACCACCCCCCAGGCAGTGGCTTTGGTAGCCACGGAAGCCCTGGGGTGGTACGAACGACAGGGGGCCTCGACCCCAGGCGAAGGGTCCCCCACAACACCCAAGGTCCCGGCGGCCATGGCCTGACAGCGCTGCGGCGCCTAGGGCGATGCGCCTAGGGGAGGAGTCTCCTCTGGGCCCCGACGGACGGGTACGGAGTCGATTAAGGAAGAGCAGGAGGAGGCTTTTTTGATAAGGACTCACCCCGTTTTTGTACAAGGGACCGAAGACAGCTTTTTAACAAAGTGACTTTTGACAGGCTTCTTATGTCTTAAAAATGTGTTTACTTTGTTAAATCATGTACACACATTTTAAAATGGCTTTTACTAATTGTCTTTTACAGGAATGGGTACTTTTAGGTAGGATTGTTTTATTGTTTTAAATAAACCACATGTACCGTGGTTTGGTAACTTCCTGTTGTTCAACGGACCGGAATGAAGAAGCAGAGTTTGGAAAAAATGTATTTGGTGTCCATTAAGTCTTAAACAGCAAGGGGGCATTGTTTCCACTCCGTTGTGGCCATCCCCATTTAAATGTAAGACCTCATCAGACCATTGTTGTGTTGTTTTACCCTTAGTGTACTAACTTGAACTCCACTACCCTCTTTTTGGGATTTACAGGAAACACCTATCCCACCCCCCTCCTCCCTCTCCCTCCAACCCTCCTCCCCCCTCCCCCTCTTGGGGTCCCCAGGTCGTGCCTCTCCTGGTAACTTACTGCTGGGTCTGAGGAGGGTGTCTGTGCTGCTGGTCGACTGCAGGAAAACACCGGGACAGAGTGGGTTTATGCTCTTACATACATTTATTTTAGGACACTCCCTAGATGTCCTTAATTACCATTAAATACAATCACTAACCTTCTTAAAATGTAGAATCATTAGAAGCACTCCTACCCCATTGGTTACATTGATGATTTTAACCCATCCAATATGCTCAAATCTGATCACAAGAGTTTGGAAAGCTGGGCCTTGAACTAACTTCGATATGAAGAAGGAACCCTAACTGTCTGTCTTTGTTTCACAGGGGACAGCCCTAACCGTCGCTCTCTCAGTAGAAGGGGCTTATCATCTGGGGAGGCTAACCAACATCATGTTGCTGATGAGGCAGAGAAGAGTCTCTCCAGATCAGAACACCTCAAGAAACACCAGCAGAGACTTACAGGGAAGAAACCTCACTGCTGCTTTGACTGTGGAAAGAGTTTCACCTCTTCAACAAATCTTAATACACACAAGAGAATACACACAGGAGAGAAATCTTATAGCTGTGATCAGTGTGGGAAGAGATTCACTCAGTCAGGAAACCTGGCTGAACACAAGATTATGCACACAGGAGAGAAGCCTTACCACTGCTCAGACTGTGGAATGAGCTTAACCACTTCAAAAGGACTTCTAGTACACCAGAGAACACACACAGGAGAGAAGCCTTTTGGTTGTGATCAGTGTGGGAAGAGATTCACTCAGTCAGGAAGCCTGGCTTTACACAAGAGAATACACACAGGAGATAAACCTTATAGCTGTGGCGTACCTTTACACACACACCCACACCCACACACACACCCACACACACACACCCACCCCCCCCCACACACACACACACACACACACACAATGAAGGGATTAATTTCCTACCCATACAGAGGTGATAGTGATGTGCCAATATTGTATGGTACCTTTCTTTGCAAACCAATAATAAAGCTTCTTATAATGGGGATTATTGTTATGATGTTGATCATTTGTATTCCCGCAGGATAGCCTCAGATGTGTCGTCAAAGGACGGCCACAGAAAGAGGGCCCATCTTCAACAAATCTTAATACACACAAGAGAATACACACAGGAGAGAAATCTTATAGCTGTGATCAGTGTGGGAAGAGATTCACTCAGTCAGGAAACCTGGCTGAACACAAGAGAATACACACAGGAGAGAAACCTTATAGCTGTGATCAGTGTGGGAAGAGATTCACTCAGTCAGGACACCTGGCTTTACAAAAGAGAATACACACAGGAGAGAAATCTTATAGCTGTGATCAATGTGGGAAGAGATTCACTCATTCAGGAAGCCTGGCTTTACACAAGAGAATACACACAGGAGAGAAGCCTTTTGGTTGTGATCAATGTGGGAAGAGATTCACTCAGTCAGGACACCTGGCTTTACACAAGAGAATACACACAGGAGAGAAACCTTATAGCTGTGATCAATGTGGGAAGAGATTCACTCATTCAGGAAGCCTGGCTTTACACAAGAGAATACACACAGGAGAGAAGCCTTTTGGTTGTGATCAGTGTGGGAAGAGATTCACTCAGTCAGGACACCTGGCTTTACACAAGAGAATACACACAGGAGAGAAGCCTTTTGGTTGTGATCAGTGTGGGAAGAGATTCACTCACTCAGCAAACATGGCTTTACACAAGAGAATACACACAGGAGAGAAGCCTTTTGGTTGTGATCAGTGTGGGAAGAGATTCACTCGGTCAGGAAGCCTGGCTTTACACAAGAGAATACACACAGGAGAGAAGCCTTACCACTGCTCAGACTGTGGAATGAGCTTAACCACTTCAAAAGGACTTCTAGTACACCAGAGAACACACACAGGAGAGAAGCCTTTTGGTTGTGATCAGTGTGGGAAGAGATTCACTCAGTCAGGAAGCCTGGTTGAACACCAGAGAACACACACAGGAGAGAAGCCTTTTGGTTGTGATCAGTGTGGGAAGAGATTCACTCGGTCAGGAATCCTGGCTTTACACAAAAGAAAACACCACACTGTTGGGTAACCTTTCCACTTTTGTTAGCTCAATCCAGTTAATCATAGACTAGTGTACACACACCGGAGAAAAGCCCTACAGGGTGAGTTTTGCCACCTCAAGCATTCTTAATGTGGCCTTCCTTAGTGTAATTTGATGTACTGTCAACAAGGGGTCCACCCTCTGAAAACTTTAACTATCCATTATTTCCAGATTTCTATTAATTGCAATGTGAGTGAAATAGTCTGTGTTTGAATGGTGTGGGCGTACGTACCCCAACAACAGAATGGTGTGGGTGTTTCCCAACAACAGGATTGGTCAGCTCAGAGAAAGCAGGGCGGTAGCTCCTCCCCCTCTCTCTGCAAGTCTATCGTTAGGGTTAAGGCAAGGGTCCGTTTAACATGTTGACTAGTTGGGATGTGGTCAGAAAAGTCCCTTAAGTCGCTGCCGTCCCACAGTCTGTTGACAGATGCTATGATACCAGTTAAGTCTGTTCACACGAGATTACAGAAATGTTGGCAAGTCGATTTATGTGGTTTGCTTAGCGAGCAAGCTAGAGGGATCTGAAGACTGATAACAATGTCTAAGGACAATTCACCATCACCATGATCAACCCTGTCTACCAGCCAACTCACCATGATCAACCCTGTCTACCATCCAACTCACCTTATTTTGAAATGACACGATATTGTTTGGCAGAATGAACACAGTATAGTGAATATTTTCCCAAACTGCGTTACCCACTCCAGTCAGCAGATGACGATGTGAGTCTTTCAAGAGCTGTTTCCTCCAGTGGACAGGACGCTTTTTCAACAACAACACGGACTCATCAGCCTCCTCGGTAGCTTGCTAGCAAACAAACAAACCACAAAGTTTGCTGCTTCAGTGTTTTTAGATATTTTTCTCAGACGTTACTATGGTATACTGAAGTACAATTACAAGCATTCCATAAGTGTCAAAGGCTTTTATTGACAATTACATTAAGTTTATGCAATGAGTTAATATTTGCAGTGTTGACCCTTCTATTTCAAGACCTCTGCAATGGCATGCTGTCAATTAACTTCTGGGCCACATCCTGACTGATGGCAGCCCATTCTTGCATAATCAATGCTTGGAGTTTGTCAGAATTGGTGGGTTTTTGTTTGTCCATCCGCCTCTTGAGGATTGACCACAAGTGGTCCTCTGTAGCTCAGCTGGTAGAGCATGGCGCTTGTAACGCCAGGGTAGTGGGTTAGATCCCCTGGACCATCCATACGTAAAAATGTATGCACACATGACTGTAAGTCGCTTTGGATAAAAGCGTCTGCTAAATGGCTTATTATTATTATTACGTTTTCAATGGGATTAAGGTCTGGGGAGTTTCCTGGCCCATGGACCCAACATTTCAATGTTTTGTTCCCCGAGCCACTTAGTTATCACTTTTGCCTTATGGCAAGATGCTCCATCATGCTGGAAAAGGCATTGTTCGTTACCAAACTGTTCTTGGATGGTTCATCAGAGAAAATGACTTTACCCCAGTCCTCAGCAGTTCAATCCCTGTACCTTTTGCAGAATATCAGTCTGTCCTCCTGGAGAGTAGTGGCTTCCTGTCATGAGAATTTTGTTATCTAAATGGTTGAAGTCAACTACTTCTTAAATCTTTGAATAATTCCCAAAAGGTTGTAAATCTCTTAGTTTAAATAAATTCAACAAAGACTCAATCCTGCAATGGTCAGCATATTTATTCATGAGAGCGCTCTGAAACAAAATGGTCGTACAATATTTTTATACGCACACATCAGAGGAAAAATCCCACCACTCTTTAGGCGGGCTGTAGTTTTCCACTGGAAAACTGCTCTCCTGACCATCAGGTCACACACACACACACACACACTGTTCTTATCTACTTCCTGCTAGGGCAGGCTGCATTCCTTAGATATCGCCGTCCTCACAATATTCTGAAACCTTTTCATACTCTCCTTGGGAACCAGTCTCCTGTTATTTGGTTTCAATCGTTTTCTGTTGCTGGGATATAAACACATTTGATTAACTCTCTAAGCTCTAGTCTACTAATTAGTCAGACATTATTAGTTTAACTGAGGGTGTTACATTTTAGTCATATCTTACTCACACATGTCTTTATCAATCCACCCTTTGACTAAATTTCACACACATTTAAAATACATTCTTATAAAATGAAACACACAAGAAGGCATACAACGTATTTTGCATATTAAATGAATCACTAGTACAAAACACGCTATAAAATGCAATTTGTCTTTTATTGCTACCAAATTTTACTTCCAACCATAACTCACTCTCCATGTTAGGAGATAGTATACTAAACATTAAAATCATTTAACACAGATTCATCAGGATTGAAATGTTCTGCATCGTCCACTAGAGCGGGAGGATATAGGTTGTCGTTCCATCGGTCTGAGTTTGGAACGGGTCCACATCTCACCATCTGCAGTGACACTGCCTTTTCCAAAGACCTTAACACAAGACCTCGCACACACAGGATTAAACAGCATCCACATAACACCAAACTGAACATTCCCACCAGAACTGCCCCCACCACTGTTGCCACAATCTGTTTCCATTTTCCAAACATATTATCAAAACCAACCAGTTAGTGAGTTGTCAATGCCAGAGTTCTCAGCCAGTTCCTTTGCCAGCGTGGTGAGTCCCTGGAGGGCCTTGGTCACTGACCCGTCACGTGCTGTATTATTGGGGATGAAAGTACAGCACATAGATCCAAACAAAACACAAACCCCGCCCCGTTCAGCCAAAAGCATATCCAAAGCTATCCTATTCTGCCATGCCATTAAACTAGTTGCCGCTGTCTGCTCAGCCAATCCCTTTTTATTGCATCACGTGTGTTATTAATAAACCTCTGTTGGTTATAGTAGATGTAGTTTATCCAATCCACATTCTTATTAATTGTCGACCACCAGAAAAGACTTGATTCAAAACCAGCTGCAATTTGATTCCTAGCTTTGAATTCTTCTGGAACCCCTCGAGGTACTCCTATCCCATCGATATACACCCTCTCATCAAAGGATCCTGGGAGGAGGTCTCTCCTTCTACGTGACAACCCACCAGTTTTTGACATGTTGGATCGTTTGATGAGCGTGAAAGGCATTCCCAGCTGGGCCAACGCACAGGTTCCGGTCCAATTCGCATGTAGATTAGGCCATAATCTGTTACCACCACACAACCACCAGATGTCAGCACGGGCCTGATTTTGGTTCCTAAAATCCTCTGGCTGCAACAAAGAGGAGAGATTGGTCATGGTCTCTTTACTTGTGAAATTCTCAGTGTAGGAGCAGGAGCTGAGATGCCCTACCCCGTATCCTTTCTTGTCAGTCCTAGAAAAACAATAATAAGATTCCCCTGAGACTTCAAACGGAGGTAATCTAGGTTGGGGGGACTTCGTTGCCGGGGGATACAGATAGTGCAAGTCAATACAAGACTCCTTCACCACTTTCCCAGGTGACTTGCCTTGTACTGTGTATGGAGATTCACATATCCCCACCTCTCGGTATGAGCAACTACATGATCCCAAGAGGTACATGGTGACATACATATATACCTACCGTCCCCTACAATATTACCAGCCAGTAGTTCCCAACTCCCCAACTGGTCCGCAAAGACCTCAAAGGTGATGTCCTTTCCTACAGTCACTAGTACTTCCCCTTTCCCTACGTTAAGCTGCCTTCTCTGCCTGCTCTTACCTTCCTCTGGCCTGTCCTTACTGACTTGAGTTAGATTAACTACTACTTCTGGCTGGTCGGGCGGGTTTGGGTGTGCTAGGAGTATGGCCCCCACAATCAGACAGCTACCTACCGTCAGAATACCTGTGAATCCCCACGCTCGCCCTGCGAACATGTCAGACGCCAGAGGCCAACCCATTGCTTTACCTTCTATCGAACTCACACAGGGATGATCAGACAGGGTAGGGGAATCTTCGTTAAGGAGCCAACCCCCGAGCCCTAGTGGTGATCGGTTCTTTCTCCTAACTCTGTGTTTGTTCGTCAGGTGTATCTGGGTTTACCTTTTTGCAGTGTGTGACATGCACCCAGGTGGATCTTTCGGTGATTCTTACAGCGAAGGCCGTCACCAACAGGACCTGATATGGACCTTCCCAACGGGGCTGTTTCCAGTCTTTCTTCTTTAGGGATTGGATCCACACCCAGTCACCTGGTTGGATTGAGTGGGTTACCTTCTCCTTTAGTTCTCCTGTTGGGCACAAAATCTTTGACATACGTGTTTGGTTAATGAACAGTCTCCTCATGTGTTCTGCTAGAGTGTCTTCTACTTCTATGTCTGTCTGTTCTAGTCTTCCTAGCTCGGGCATTCTATATGGTCTTCCAAAAAACTTTTCAAAGGGGGATAGTCCCTCTTTATCTGGGGTTATCCTAATCGTGATCAACACTATTGGTAGGCATTGTACCCAATTTCTTCCCTTCACTCCGTGATAACTCTATAAAATCAATTTCCAATTGCTGGACTGGCTAGTCTGCCATAGGATATTCCCCTTTTGGTGCTCTCTGTCTCCCTTGATGATTACTTTGTGCACATATAACACACCTTGAACACAATTTTTTAAAAGTAATTTGTTATCCCATAGGCTACAAAGTGTTTTCTAATTATTTCTACCATCCCTCCGGTTGATACATGGCTCAGCCCATGTACCAAAACTGCTGCATATCTAAACAGAGATGTTGGTAATATGGGTAATTTACCTTGATACCAAATCCCCTCCTTAATAACTGCTCCTAGCTTTTCCCATTTAGTAACTTCTTTCATTGAGGCTCTTAATTGACTTTCTCTCAGTAAGTCTGTGTCAATACTCACTTCCTCTTTCAGATGTAGCTGAGTGGTTTGCCTTCATCGCTTCCTCATCTGCCTTCCGGTTACCATGGTTGCTAATACTGTCTTTCCCTGTAGTATGAGCGTCACACTTGCAAATAGCCATCTTGTCTGGTAAGAGAACAGCGTCTTAACAAATTTAAAATCAATTGAGCATGTGTTTATAGGTTTCCCAGAAGTAGTTACCATTCCCCTATTTCTCCATTGTGCAGCGAATACGTGAACTGTATTTAAATGCATAAGCACTATCTGTGTAAATGGTAACCCGTTTTCCTTTACCTAAATGACATGCACGAGTGAGAGCCACTATTTCTGCCTGCTGTGCAGAATAATTTCGAGGTAAAGATTCAGCTCCTAGAACGTCTGTCTCTGTTACAACCGCATATATCCTGTGGCATTAGTGCCATCAGGGTTTGTTCTGGACGAGACTTCTACAAACATAGTTATTTCTCCATCGGGCATGGCTATGTCTGTTAAGTCAGGTCTTGGCAACACAAGCTTCTCAGTTTCGGTTACACAATCATGTGGGCTCCCATCTGTTGCAATGGGAACCAGAGTAGAAGGATTGAGAGTTGTGAATCGTTCTATGGTCAAATTGGGCATGTTTAACAGAATGATCATACAAGGTAAGTGTCTAGCCGGTGACATATAGGCCATTTTATGCTCGAATAATAAAATGGACACTCCGTGTGGTACTTTTAATGTTAGGTCATGGTAAAGTACTACTGAGGCCAAATCCTCCACTGCTTGGGCAGCTGCTACCACAGATTCTAAACATAAAGGCATGCCTTGAGCCACTTCATCCAATCTGGAGGAGTAATATGCAATGGGCTTATTCCCCCCCCCCCCCCCCCCCCCCCCCCCCCATGTTTTTTGTGTAAGGACTGATGTCATAAACCCCTGTCTACAATCTACAGTGTGTGTAAAAGGGCGGGGTCATATCTAGGGAAGGCTAGAACTGTATTTGATGTTAATAGTTTCTTTATGTTAGCCAACTGTACCTCAGCCTCCTCTGTCCACTCGATCTTATCCTTAGCAGCCATTGCTTTTCCATAGATATATCCACTTAGCTTCCCCGTATGTAATGCAATGTGTTGCACCCAAGCCCCTGCGGTAGTTAATCATACCCAGAAAACTCATCATTTGTTTCTTGTTAATAGGTTTTGGGGGCCTCTAAGATAGCCACCTTCCTAGAGGCATTCAAAGTCATTCCCTCTTGAGTTAGTGTATGTCCTAAATAGATTACTTCCTCCTGCCATAGTTGTAATTTTTTCTTACTGACCTTGTGACCCTGCTCTGCCAAGAACCGCAACAGTGCTATGGTATCAACCTTCCTGGGTTCGCAACTAATATGTCGTCCACATATACTAACATTTGGCTGCCCTCCTGAGGGGTCAAACTGGCCTAAATCCTGGGTTATTGCCTGACTAAATATCGTGGGACTCTCCGAAAATCCTTGGGGATGACGCGAATATTTCAATTTCTGACCTTGAAAGGTAAAGCCGAACCAGCCTTGACTATCTGGGTGTACCTGTATGCTAAACAAATGCATTAGCTAGATCTATCACTGGAAAATAAGCATTCTCAGGTTTCAATTGGTTCAACAAAGTATGTGGGTGAGGCACACAAGGTGCCCTTGGAATTATACTATTGTTTAGCCCTTGCAAATCCATCACCTATCCCAGATGACTCAGGGGGTATTGAAACGTGCTCCTAGATGGTTTTACAGGGCACTTTTTTTTAAAAAAGAAACACGACTTAGTCTCCGGCTGTTGGATTCTGTTAAAGTTGGGTTAGGGTTAGGGTTAGGGTTAGGGTTAGGGTTAGGTTTAGGGTTAGGGTTAGGGTTAGGGTTAGGGTTAGGTACAGGGATAAAAACTCCATCGGACACCCCTGTCCAATTCTGTATGTGGAGAAGGTAATGTCGTTGGGAGCTGGGGTTTGTTTTGTTGTACTCCTGGGAGGCCGTGGATGTCAATCGATGTGCTTTGGAGGGGGCTAGGTGGATTTCAAAATTTTGTTATGTTTTTTGCACATAGGTACAGGGATAAAAACTCAATTGGACACCCCTGTCCAATTCTGTATGTGGAGAAGTTAATGTCGTGGGGAGCTGGGGTTTGTTTTGCTGTACTCCTGGGAGGCCGTAGATGTCAATCGATGTGCTTTGGAGGGGGCTAGGTGGATTTCAAAATTTGGTTAGGATTAGGGGTTAGGGGTTAGGGGTTAGGGGTTGGGGTTAGGGTTAGGGTTAGGGGTTAGGGTTAAGGTTAGATTAGGGTTAGGGTTTAGGGTTAGGGTTAGGGTTAGGGTTAGGTTAGGGTTAGGGTTAGGGTTAGGGTTAGGGTTAGGGTTAGGGTCAGGGTTAGGGTTAGGGTTAGGGTTAGGGTTAGGGTTAGGGTTAGGGTACAGGGATAAAAACTCCATTGGACACCCCTGTCCAATTCTGTATGTGGAGAAGGTAATGACGTGGGGAGCTGGGGTTTGTTTTGTTGTACTCCTGGGAGGCCGTAGATGTCCATTGATGTGCTTTGGAGGGGGCTAGGTGAATTTCAAAATTTGGTTAGGATTAGGGGTTAGGGTTAGGGGTTAGGGGTTGGGGTTAGGGATAGGGATAGGGGTTAGGGTTAAGGTTTGAGTTTGAGTTTGAGTTTATTTTTATTTTTACAGGGACAGTGCACATTAATCAACGTTTCAGTAAAAGTGCCGGTTTTAGCCAGCCGGCTAATTTTCAACCGCAGTCCCTGGGCAGGTTATTAAAAACAATTACAATATAGATAATAACAACATAGAACAAGACATAGCATACAGACATAGCAACATAGGACAAACAAGACGTAGCATACAGACCGAGCAACATAGAACAAAAAGCAGCAAGACAAAATTCATAAAAGCAACAAAGTGTTTCCACACCTCACAAGTTACAGACAACAGACATGGAAAGCGGCAACACACAGCTAGGGACCATGTTCACAAATCTGATTGACCTTTAGCCATGTCTTCAAGTATTTTGTGAAAGTGTGATATGTGGTGCAGTTATGTGTGTCTGATGGCAGTGTATTCTAGACATGGGAAGCTCTCACAGAAAAAGCGGATTTACTAAAGGTGCTTTTCCTTAGGGGAACTACACAGTCACCTCTCATGGCAGACCTTGTGGATCTGCTGCCATATGTTTGGGTTTTCTGTTTAACAAAAATACTGAGTGGAGGGGGAGCCAAGCCATTTAGGATCTTGAATACAAGACATGCATCGGTGTATTGCACAAGATTTTCCCAACTCAGGAGCTCATGCTTTCTAAGGATGTGACAGTGATGATGGCTATTGGGCTTCCTATCAAGCACTTTGAGAGCCTGTTTGTAGACAGACTGAATAGGTCTTACTGTTGTACAGCAAGCTTGGGCCCAACTAGTCAAGCAGTATGTTAAGTGGGGGAGTATCATAGATTTGAAGTACAGTTTTGCTACCTCTGTAGTCAAACAATTTCGTATAAATCGGAAATTAGCTAGGTTGAATTTGGTTATTTGAATTACCTTTTTCACATGCTTTTTAAAAGAGAGGTTGGAATCAAGTATGATGCCAAGGTACTTAAAATCAGATACCCCCTGGAGCTTCTCCCCTGACACATAGACTTCTGGCTCAGTAGCATCTGTTGCCCCCTTTGTGAAGAACATGCAAACAGTTTTTTTCACATTGAGATGCAAACACGAGTCACTGAGCCACTTTGTAACCTGGACCATTACAGTAGTGAGTTCTTGTGCAGCTTGTTGTTTGCTCTTTGCATGCACATATATCACTGTATCATCTGCATACATTTGAACTTCAGACCCAGTACAGACAGAAGGCAGATCATTAATGTACAGGCTGAACAGGAGGGGCCCCAGTATTGACCCTTGGGGCACACCCACATCATAGCTAAGAGTGGGCGACAGCTCATTGCTCACTCTGACACACTGAGTTCTGCCTTCAAGGTATGATTTCATCCATCTCAAGGCATCGGGGGAAAAGTTGAACTTGGACAATTTTGTGATGAGAATCTCATGGTTAACAGTATCAAAAGCCTTCCTTAGGTCCAGAAACACAGCCCCAACAACGCCCCCTTTGTCCATCTTGGACTTCACATTTTCCAGAAAAAAGCAGTTGGCCATTTCTGTGGAGTGTTTCGCTCTGAAGCCAAACTGCATGGAATGTAATGTGAAGGGGCTGTTGTTGAGGTGGGCAATCAGTTGTTCTGCTACACACTTTTCAACAATCTTTGACACCACAGGTAGTATACTAATGGGCCTGTAGTTACTCACATCAGCAGAGTCGCCTGATTTAAAGATGGCCGTTATTATGGCCGACTTCCATACCCTTGGAAACACCCCGAGACCAATAGATGTGTTGGTGACCTTAGTAATGGGGCCAATGAGTGACTCTTTGTAGTTTTTAAGAAAGGTAGAGTCCATCCCAAACACATCTTTGGCTTTAGAGTTCTTTAGTGAGCGAATCACCTTGTCTACCTTTGACTCAGAAACCTCCCTTATGATGAAGACAGGTTGAGCATCATTTACTAGCACTGAGCCCAAGAAACCAGTGGAGGGGTTCTGTGTCAGTACCCTGACAGAGTCAATAAAGTAGGAATTGAAGGCTATTGCTATTTCGACTGCATCCTGTGTTAGATTGTTATTCACCATGATTTCTAGTCTTTTTGCAGTGTTACTATGGTCTTTCCCTGTTAACTTTTTTAGATTCTCCCAGATCAGTTTAGAATTTCCCTTTGCTTCACCAATTATGTTAATAAAAAAGTTTGCCTTGGCCTGTCTGATTTCTTTCATCACCTTATTTCTCAACATGGTAAACCTACGTCTGTCATGCTCTAATTTGGATCTTAGGGCTATTTTTAGATAATAATCTCGTTCTTTCATCAATTTCCAGATTTCTCCATTTAGCCAAGGAAGAGTGCTCTTTTGGCCAGGTTTGGATTTGATTTTCTTTAGGAAACCATTTAATGTAGTCTGGATTGTGGATAGAAAAACTTGACTATCAGCTTCCACGTCTGCATAGGACAAGAGATCATTCCAGTTAATTCCCTTAATTGCATTTTCAAAATAGCTTAATTCACTCTTAGGTATTCTTAGTTGATCAGGCTTTCTAACAGTAGAGAGGTTAAACCTGCTCTTAGACAGCTTTCTGGCTATAAGTGTCAGATTATGATCAGATAGCCCAGTAACCATATTGAATGATTTAGTCACTCTCTCTGGTTTATTACTGAACACCAAATCAATCTGTGTTTTAGAGCAACAAGTCACCCTGGTTGGCCCTTTAACTAGCTGTGTAAGGTCAAAGGTATTAGTGATCCGTTTGAGGGTTTTCCTACAACACTTGTCTTCATAATTAATGTTAAAATCTCCCATTAAGATGACCTCTTTCCCAAAATCACATTCCCTAAGCATGTTATTAAACTGATCAAAAAACACACTTTTGGTGGAAGGTGGCCTATATATTCCAATGAGGGTAAAATACATTTGGGGAGACAGTGTAATGTTCAGGCCAATACATTCTAGTTCATTATCACATGACCACTCAATTTGTTTACATCGGATATGTTCTTTAATATAAATCATCACACCCCCTCCTCTTCCTTCAGTCCTGTCTCTCCTGAAAACATTGTAGCCAGGCACAATCAAAGCAGCAGATGGAGAGTTTCTATGGAGCCATGTCTCTGAGAGGCAGAGAAAGTCAAGGTTGGAGTCTGTGAGTAGATGTTGAATTTGATCACTTTTTGGAATGACACTACGAATGTTCAAGTGCCCCCCTAGTAGTCCCTTGGGCTTAGCTCGTGGGTCCCAGATGACTCGAGAGTGATTGACACATTGAAAAAAATTAAATTTTCTGTGTTTTCTGACGGCTGGGTTTAGGCCGTTTTGTTTCGTTTTGATTAGGGGCAGTTCGGTAGCGCAATTAACAATCCCTCCCGCCTGCACTGGATGCGGGAAACTAATTAAAACAGCTTGCATACCAGAAGCAGAGTCAGGGATCGCATATAGCGACTTTGGTATGTTTGAAGAGTCAAAATCCATCCTGGAGCCGGGTGAGTCGAGAGAAACCACAGGACCATAGCACTCACCCACCTCCACAGCGGCGACGATCAGTGGACGAGGCCATCCACCGCCCTCCACTCCAGTGCGTATCGCTGGCTCGGTGATGTTGGGCCCAGGAGTGAGTTGCACATCCCCGGAGAGCAGGAGGGTAGTGAACAGGTAGTTTAACAGTTTCCGATAAATGTTGGACTTGTGTTTGTTGCGCCTAAGCGGTTCAGTAGAATAAGGAGCGAGGTAGACTTGGCCATTATTCAGAACATTATGGTATGCTGTGTACTGTCCGCTCCCGTGGAACGGTGAACCAATATGTTTGTGTTTGGTGTTAATATTCTCCGGTAGTAGACTGATTGTGTCATCCCAGCAAGGACGCACTGAGATTATCAGTAGAGCAGCTACATAACTGACAATCATGGCAGAGTACTGGA
The DNA here is from genome assembly GCF_964263955.1 of Coregonus lavaretus. Lineage (NCBI taxonomy): Eukaryota > Metazoa > Chordata > Actinopteri > Salmoniformes > Salmonidae > Coregonus > Coregonus lavaretus. Next base: position 247,042 of record NW_028164846.1, read on the forward strand.
GATAAAACACATAATTGCGCTTTAACTCTTTGCATGAGTTACTTAGCTGGGGTCGGCGTACACCTGATGGTTTAGATAAAATTACAGCATTCGAATGAGAAGCGGCACCTGCCACACAACCCTGTCTTCCGTCCGCCATTATCGAGGTTAGGGTTAGGGTTTAGGGTTAGGGTTAGGGTTAGGGTTAGGGTACAGGGATAAAAACTCAATTGGACACCCCTGTCCAATTCTGTATGTGGTGAAGGTTAGGGTTAGGGTTAGGGTTAGGGGTTAGGGGTTAGGGGTTAGGGTTAGGGTTAGGGTTAGGTACAGGGATAAAAACTCAATTGGACACCCCTGTCCAATTCTGTATGTGGAGAAGGTAATGTCGTGGGGAGCTGGGGTTTGTTTTGCTGTACTCCTGGGAGGCCGTAGATGTCAATCGATGTGCTTTGGAGGGGGCTAGGTGGATTTCAAAATTTGGTTAGGATTAGGGGTTAGGGGTTAGGGGTTGGGGTTAGGGTTAGGGTTAGGGGTTAGGGTTAAGGTTAGATTAGGGTTAGGGTTTAGGGTTTAGGGTTAGGGTTAGGGTTAGGGTTAGGGTTAGGTTAGGGTTAGGGTTAGGGTTAGGGTTAGGGTTAGGATTAGGATTAGGGTTAGGGTTAGGGTTAGGGTAGGGTCAGGGTTAGGGTTAGGGTTAGGGTTAGGGTTAGGGTACAGGGATAAAAACTCAATTGGACACCCCTGTCCAATTCTGTATGTGGAGAAGGTAATGTCGTGGGGAGCTGGGGTTTGTTTTGCTGTACTCCTGGGAGGCCGTAGATGTCCATCGATGTGCTTTGGAGGGGGCTAGGTGGATTTCAAAATTTGGTTATGTTTTTTGGGTTAAGGTTAGGGTTAGGTTAGGGTTAGGGTTAGGGTTAGGGTTAGGGTTAGGGTTAGGGTTAGGGTTAGGGTTAGGGTTAGGTACAGGGATAAAA